>NC_045786.1:55889743-55956321 GCF_009873245.2 Balaenoptera musculus | reverse complement strand
GGAAAGAGCTTATAGATTAGAAACAGATGAGAGATATACCACGTCTGGATTGGAAGAATCAACATTGTGGAAATTACTTTACTACCCAAAGCAATCTACAGATTCAATGCAATCCCTATCAAATTACAACTGGTATTTTTCACAAGACTAAAACGAAAAAGTTCACCATTTTTATATAATCACAAAAGACCCCAAATAGCCCAAGAAATCTTGAGAAAGAAAAATGGAGCTGGAGGAATCAGGCTCCCTGACTTCAGACTATACTATAAAGCTACAGTAATCAAGACAGTATGGTACTTACACAAAAACAGAAATATAGATCAATGGAACAGGATAGAAAGCCCAGAGATAAACGCACACACATATGGTCACTTTATCTTTGATAAAGGAGGCAAGAATATACAGTGGAGAAAAGACAGCCTCTTCAATAAGTGGTGCTGGGAAAACTGGACAGCTAGATGTAAAAGAATGAAATTAGAACACTGCCTAACACCATACAGAAGAATAAACTCAAAATGGATTAAATACATAAATGTAAGGGCAGACACTTTCAAACTCTTAGAGGAAAACATAGGCAGAACACTCTATGACATAAATCACAACAAGATCTTTTTTGACCCACCTGCTAGAGAAATGTAAATAAAAACAAAAATAAACAAGTGGAGGAGGAGCTTCAAGATGGCAGAAGAGTAAGATGCGGAGGTCATCTTCTTCCCCACAAATACATGAGAAATACATCTACATGTAGAACACTCCTACAGAACACCTACTGAACGCTGGCAGAAGACCTCAGACCTCCAAAAGGCAAGAAACTCCCCACATACCTGGGTAGGGCGAAAGAAAAAAGAAAAAACAGAGGTAAAAGAATAGGGACGGGATCTGCACCAGTGGGAGGGAGCTGTGAACGAGGAAAGGTTTCCACGCACAAGGAATCCCCTTCTCGGGAGGAGACTGCGTGTGGGGGATGGGGGACGCTTCGGAGCCATGGAAGAGGGTGCAGCAACAGAGGTGCGGAGAGCAAAGTGGAGAGATTCCTGCACAGAGGATTGGTGCCGACCAGCACTCACCAGCCCGAGAGGCTTGTCTGCTCAACAACTGGGGCGGGTAGGGGCTGGGAGCTGAGACTCAGGCTTCAGAGTTCGGATGCCAGGGAGAGGCCAGGGGTTGGCTGCGTGAACACAGCCTAAAGGGGGTTAGTGCACCACAGCTAGCCAGGAGGGAGTCTAGGAAAAGGTCTAGAGCTGCTGAAGAGATAAGAGACTTATTCTTGCCTCTTTGTTTCCTGGTGCGTGGAGAGGGTATTAAGAGCATCGCTTAAAGGAGTTCCAGAGAAGGGCGTGAACCACGGTTATCATCGCAGACCCTAGAGATGGGCATGAGACGCTAAGGCTGCTGCTGCCATCACCACGAAGCCTGTGTGCAAGTACAGGTCTCTATCCACACCGTCCCTCCCGGGAGCCTATGCAGCCCGCCACTGCCAGGGTCCCGTGATCAAGGAACAACTTCCCTGGGAGAACGTTTGGTGCGCCTCAGGCTGGTGCAACGTAACCCTGGCATCTGCAGCCCCAGGCTCGCCCCGCATTCCATACCCCTCCCTCCCTCCGGCCTGAGTGAGCCATAGCCCCCGAATCAGCTGCTACTTTAACCATATCCTGTTTGAGCGAAGAACAGACGCTCTCAGGCAACCTACACGCAGAGGCGGGGCCAAATCCAAAGGTGAACCACAGGAGCTGTGAGAACAAAGAAGAGTAAGGAAAATTTCTCCCAGCAGCCTCAGGAGCAGTGGATTAATCTCCACAATCAACTTGATGTACCCTGAATGTATGGAATACCTGAATAGACAACGAATCATCCCAAATTGAGGAGGTGGACTTTGGGAGAAACAATATATTTTTCCCTTTCTCTCTTTTTGTGAGTGTGTATGTGTATGCTTCTGTGTGTGATTTTGTCTGTATAGCTTTGCTTTTACCATTTGTCCTAGGGCTCTCTCTGTCTGTTTTTTTTTTTTATTACTTAACAAAATTTTTTTCTTAATAATTATTTTTTATATTTTATTTTATTTTACTTTATCTTCTTCTTTAGTTCTTTATTTTCTCCCTTTTATCCTAAACTGTGTGGAGGACAGGCTCTTGGTGCTCCAGCCAGGCATCAGGGCTGTGCCACTGAGGTGGGAGAGTGAAGTTCAGCATACTGGTCCACAGGAGACCTCCCAGCTCCATGTAATATCAAATGGCAAAAATATCCCAGAGATCTCCTTCTCAATGCCAAGACCCAACTCCACTCAATGACCATCAAGCTGGACACCCTAGGCCAAACAACTAGGAAGACAGGAACACAACCTTATCTATTAGCACAGAGGCTGCCTAAAATCATAATAAGGCCACAGAAACCCTAAAACACACCACCAGATGTGGACCTGCCCACCAGAAAAACAAGATTCAGCCTCATCCACCAGAACACAGGCACTAGTCCCCTCCACCAGGAAGCCTACACAACCCACTGAACAAACCTTAGCCACTGGGGAAAGACACCAAAAACAATGGGAACTATGAACCTGCAGCCTGTGAAAAGGAGACCCCAAACACAGTAAGTTAAGCAAAATGAGAAGACAGAAAAACACACCGCAGATGAAGGAGCAATGTAAAAACACACCAGACCTAACAAATGAAGAGGAAATAGACAGTCTACCTGAAAAAGAATTCAGAATAATGATAGTAATGATGATCCAAAATCTTGGAAATAGAATGGAGAAAATACAAGAAACTTTTAACAGGGACCTAGAAGAACTAAAGAGCAAACAAACAGTGATGAACAACACAATAAATGAGATTAAAAATTCTCTAGAAGGGATCAATAGCAGAATAACTGAGGCAGAAGAACGGATAAGTGACCTGGAAGATAAAATAGTGGAAATAGCTACTGCAGAACAGAATAAAGAAAAAAGAATGAAAAGAATTGAGGACAGCCTCAGAGACTTCTGGGACAACATTAAACACACCAACATTCAAATTATAGGGGTCGCAGAAGAAGAAGAGAAAAAGAAAGAGACTGAGAAAATATTTGAAGAGATTACAGTTGAAAATTTCCCTAATATGGGAAAGAAAATAGTTAATCAATCCAGGAAGCACAGGAGTCCCATACAAGATAAATCCAAGGAGAATCATGCCAAGACACATATTAATCAAACTATCAAAAATTAAATACAAAGAAAAAATATTAAAAGCAGCAAGGGAAAAACAACAAACAACACATAAGGGAATCCCCATAAGGTTAACAGCTGATCTTTCAGCAGAAACTCTGCAAGCCAGAAGGGAGTGGCAGGACATATTTAAAGTGATGAAAGACAAAACCTACAACCAAGATGACTCTACCCAGCAAGGATCTCATTCAGATTTGATGGAGAAATTAAAACCTTTAGAGACAAGCAAAAGGTAAGAGAATTCAGCACCACCAAACCAGCTTTACAACAAATGCTAAAGGAGCTTCTTTAGGCAGGAAACACAAGAGAAGGAAAAGACCTACAATAATAAACCCAAAACAATTAAGTAAATAGTAATAGGAACATAAATATAGATAATTACCTTAAATGTAAATGGATTAAATGCTCCAACCAAAAGATATAGATTTGCTGTATGGATACGAAAACAAGACCCATATACATGCTGTCTACAAGAGACCCACTTCAGACCTAGGAACACATACAGACTGAAAGTAAGGGGATGGAAAAAGATATTCCATGCAAATGGAACACAAAGGAAAGCTGGAGTAGCAATTCTCATATCACACAAAATAGACTTTAAAACAAAGACTATTACAAGAGACAAAGAAGGACACTATATAATGATCAAGGGATCAATCCAAATAGAAGATATAACAATTGTAAATATTTATGCACCCAACATAGGACACCTCAATACATAAGGCAAATACTAACAGCCATAAAAGGGGAAATCGACAGTAACACAATCATAGTAGGGGACTTTAAGACCCCACTCTCACCAATGGACAGATCATCCAAAATGAAAGTATATAAGGAAACACCAGCTTTAAATGATACATTAAACAAGATGGACTTAATTGATATTAATAGGACATTCCATCCAAAAACAACAGAATACACATTCTTCTCAAGTGCTAATGGAACATTCTCCAGGATAGATCATATCTTGGTTCACAAATTAAGCCTTGGTAAATTTAAGAAAATTGAAATCATATCAAGTATCTTTTCCAAGCACAACGCTATGAGACTAGATATCAATTACAGGAAAAAAGCTGTAAGAAATACAAACACATGAAGGCTAAACAACACACTACTTAATAACCAAGAGTTCACTGAAGAAATCAAAGAGCAAATGAAAAAATACCTAGAAACAAATGACAATGAAAACACAATGACCCAAAAACCTATAGGATGCAGCCAAAGCAGTTCTAAGAGGGAAGTTTATAGCAATACAATCCTACCTTAAGAAACAAGAAACATCTCAAATAAACAACCTAACCTTACACCTAAAGCAATCAGAGAAAAAAGAACAAAAAAAAACCCCCAAGTTAGCAGAAGGAAAGAAATCATAAAGGTCAGATCAGAAATAAATAAGGTAAAGCAGAGCAGAGATCAATAAAACTAAAAGATGTTTCTTTGCGAAGATAAACAAAATTGATAAACCATTAGCCAGAGTCATCAAGAAAAAAATGGTGAAGACTCAAATCAATAGAATTAGAAATGAAAAAGAAGTAACATTTGATACTGCAGAAATACAAACGATCATGAGAGATTACTACAAGCCACTATATGCCAATAAAATGGACAACCCAGAAGAAATGGATGAATTCTTAGAAGTGCACAACCTTCCGAGATTGAACCAGGAAGAAATAGAAAATATGAAAAGACAAATCACAAGCACTGAAATTGAAACTGTGATTAAAAATCTTCCAACAAACAAAAGCCCAGGACCTGATGGCATCACAGGTGAATTCTACAAAACATTTAGAGAAGAGCTAATACCTATCCTTCTCAAACTCTTCCAAAATATAGCAGAAGGAGGAACACTGCCAAACTCATTCTATGAGGCCACCCTCACTCTTATATCAAAACCAGACAAAAGTGTTCACAAAGAAAGAAAACTACAGGCCAATAACACTGATGAATATAGATGCAAAAATCCTCAACAAAATACTAGCAAACAGAATCCAACAGCACATTAAAAGCATCATACACTATGATCAAGAGGGGTTTATCCCAGGAATGCAAGGATTCTTCAATATAAGCAAATCAATCAACGTCATGCACCATTTTAACAAATTGAAGGAGAAAAAACATGTGATCATCTTAATAGATGCAGATAAAGCTTTCAACAAAATTCAACACCCATTTATGATAATAACCCTCTGGAAAGTAGGCATAGAGGGAACTCTCCTCAACATAATAAAGGCCATATATGGCAAACCCACAGCCAACATCATCCTCAATGGTGAAAAACTGAAACCATTTCCACTAATCAGGAACAAGACAAGTTTGCCCACTCTCATCACTATTATTCAACATAGTTTTGTAAGTTTTAGCCACAGCAATCAGAGAAGAAAGAGAAATAAAAGGAATCCAAACCGAAAAAGAAGAAGTAAAGCTGTCACTGTTTGCAGATGACATGATACTAAACATAGGGAATCCTAAAGATGCTACCAGAAAACTACTAGAGCTAATCAATGAATTTGGTAAAGTAGCAGGATACAAAATTAATGCACAGAAATCTCTTGCATTCCTATACACTAATGATGAAAAATCTGAAAATGAAATTAAGAAAACACTCCCATTTACCATTGCAACAAAAAGAATAAAATATCTGCAAATAAACCTACTTAAGGAGACAAAAGACCTATATGCAGAAAATTATAAGACACTGATGAAAGAAATTAAAGATCATACAAATAGATGGAGAGATATACCATGTTCTTGGATTGGAAGAATTAACATTGTGAAAGTGACTTTACTACCCAAAGCAATCTACAGATTCAATGCAATCCCTATCAAACTACCCCTGGCATTTTTCATGGAACTAGAACAAAAAATTTCACAATTTATATGGAAAAACAAAAGACCCCCAAATGCCAAAGTAATCTTGAGAAAGAAAAACTGAGCTGGAGGAATCTGTCTCCCTGAGTTCAGACTATACTACAAAGCTACAGTAATCAAGACAGTATGGTACTGGCACAATAACAGAAATATAGATCAATGGAACAGAATAGAAAGCCCAGAGATAAACCCACGCACATATGGTCACCTCATCTTTGATAAAGGAGGCAAGCATATACAGTGGAGAAAAGACAGCCTCTTCAATAAGTGGTGCTGGGAAAACTGGACAGCTACATGTAAAAGAATGAAATTAGAACACTCCCTAACACCATACACAACAATAAACTCAAAATGGATTAATAACCTAAATGTCAGGCCAGACACCATCAAACTCTTAGAGGAAAATATAGGCAGAACACTCTATGATATAAATCACAGCAAGATCCTTTTTGACCCACCTGCTAGAGAAATGGAAATAAAAACAAAAATAAACAAATGGGACCTAATGAAACATAAAAGCTTTTGCACAGCAAAGGAAACCATAAACAAGACGAAAAGACAACCCTCAGAATGGGAGAAAATATGTGCAAGTGAAGCAACTGACAAAGGATTAATATCCAAAATTTACAAGCAGCTCATGCAGCTCAATATGAAAAAAACAAACAACCCAATCCAAAAATGGGCTGAAGACCTAAACAGACATTTCTCCAAAGAAGATATACAGATTGCCAACAAACACATGAAATAATGCCCAGCATCATTAATCATTAGAGAAATGCAAATCAAAACTGCAATGAGATATCATCTCACACTGGCCAGAATGGCGGTCATCAAAAAATCTACAAGCAATAAATGCTGGAGAGGGTGTGGACAAAAGGGTACTCTCTTGCACTGTTGGTGGGAATGTAAATTGATACAGCCACTATGGAGAACAGTATGGAGGTTCCTTAAAAAACGTAAAATAGAACTACCATACGACCCAACAATCCCGCTACTGGGCATATTCCCTGAGAAAACCATAATTCAAAAAGTGTCATGTACCAAAATGTTCATTGCAGCTCTATTTACAATAGCCAGGACATGGAAGCAACCTAAGTGTCCATCATCGGATGAATGGATAAAGAAGATGTGGCACATATATACAATGGAATATTACTCAGCCATAAAAAGGAACGAAAGTGAGTTATTTGTAGTCAGGTGGATGGACCTAGAGACTGTCATACAGAGCGAAGTAAGTCAGAAAGAGAAAAACAAATACAGTATGCTAACACATATGTATGGAATCTAAAAACCAAAACCAAAAACAAAATGCTCATGAAGAACCTAGGGGCAAGATGGGAATAAAAATGCAGACCTACTAGAGAATGGACTTGAGGATATGGGGAGGGGGAATGTTAAGCTGGGACAAAGTGAGAGAGTGTCATGGACATATATACACTACCAAATGTAAAATAGATAGCTAGTGGGAAGCAGCCGCATAGCACAGGGAGATCAGCTCGGTGCTTTGTGACCACCTAGAGGGGTGGGATAGGGAGGGTGGGAGGGAGGGAAATGCAAGAGGGAAGAGATATGGGGATACATGTATATATATAACTGATTCACTTTGTTATAAAGCAGAAACTAACATACCACTGTAAAGCAATTATACTCCAATAAAGATGTAAAAAAATAAAGAAATAAATAAATGTTAAAAAAAAACCAGAAAACTTAATTGGCACTGCAGTCTTTAACTATGGGAGTAGAAAACTCACTGTTTTTGTTTTTAGCCTCAAAAATATGAACAATCACATTGGGTTCTATCACCAATTATATAATTCAGCCAATCTGGAAATAATCTAAATGCTTTAACAGGAACTATTATCATTTATACGTCAATTATATTTCAAAAACAAACAAATAAACAAACAAACTCAAAGATAAAGAGATGGGATTTGTGTTTACCAGAGGTGGGGGTGGAAGAAGGGGAAATGGATGAAGCCAGTTGAAAAGTAACTTTTAGTTATATGATAAATAAATACTAGAGATGTAAGGTACAACATAATAAATATGATTAACACTGCTCTATGTTATATACGAAAGTAGTTAAGAGAGTAAATCCTAATAATTCTCATCACAAGGAGAAAAATTTTTTTATTTCTTTAATGTATCTATATGAGATGATGGATGTTCACCAAACTTGTGATAATCATTTCATGACATACGTAAGTCAAATCAGTATGCTGTACACCTTACACTTATACAGTGCTGTATGTCAATTATATCTCAATGTAACTGCAAGAAAAATAAGTTAAAAACAGCTGAAAAGAGGAGGAAAAATCAGAAACCTGTTAACTGGTAAAAGTTAATTCTCTCTCAAAATCAAATTCAGTGGAATTATAGTATATAATGTGGTAGATTTTGTTCAAGAAGGAAGGTGATGAAACAGACACAAAAGGAGTTCTTTATAAAAAGAAGCCTGCTAACCATCACAGATTCTTTAATTTTTTTATGAATCACTTTTTCCAAATTCAGATCGATATGAAGCACATTCTCCTCAACTGTTAAAGACCCCGAATCAATGCCAACAGAACCAAATACTTCATTATGCTGAAAAGCCATTTCAGCTGGTAATGGCAATTCCAGACAGTCTCTGATGAGAGACTGGCCATCCCTGTCATGACAATCAACATCACACTTTCATCTTTTTTATTTACTCCAGATGACAAAGCACTCCAGGCCATTAGAATAGTCTCCATTTCTTGTTCATCTTCATTCATAAATTATTCTCTGTTTATCTGAAATCTCACATAATCCTTTGGAAGATTTTCAGTTTTCTTTATTTCAAAAGGGTCAGTAAAATTAATTTTCTCATTTAGTTCAAGGTATGTAGGAATTGATACAGGGTTTTCAAATATCAGACAAATTTGAAAATTATATACCAACTCCAGTGTCTGTTGCTATTAGATTTTTTTCTCCATTTCATACTTGTCTTTAGCTGTTGTCGCTTTCAGATAACTAGGAAAGATTGCTTGACGCTATGTAGAACTGAAAGTTCTGCCTAACTTTTAGGAAGTGGTTTGTTCGTATTCTTTACCTACACCTGTATTCTAGATCTACAGCAGTATCAGGGAATACATGTGCTATTAATTCAGGTTTTTCAGGAGTTACACCTTTTTTTTCTACCTGCTGAGTTTTCCCTGTCTGCATCATAGATAGGCTGTGCACATATTAGTATTATTCAGTCAAAACTGAATGTAACTTAAGAAATTTAAATTTAATGAAGAGGCAGAACTTTCTAAACTTTCATTGTTCTAATCCATATTTTTTTGTAGAAAGAATGGGAGTCATAATACTTACATGCTTGCTTGAGTCACTTAAACTATTAATATGTATAAAGGCAAAAATGAATCTATGTGGTCATTGGAAAAGTTCGATTGCTTAAAGGCATTCTGTATTAAGGACTCCAATTCTTCAGTTAGCTACATGTCCAAAAATGAATCCATTTTTGAATCTTCACCCTCTCCTTAAGAAAGATACTTCCCATTATTTCACTTCCCGATGCAATTTCTTGGTTCTCAAAATCACCTAAACTCTTGGAGAAGACTCTTCTTTCTGACAATCCCAATAGAAAATCCATTACATTTTCAACTCAGAGGATTGTTGCGAGTATTAAATGAGATAATCCATGGAAAAATGCTGTGCACAGGCCTGGCATTTAGTAAGCACCCAGCTCTGTTCCCCATGAAATCATATTCAGAAAGCATCGGGTGGTCTATATCCAGGTCCAGGTCAGAAAATGTCTGTGAGACTGGTGAAGTGCTCCAGCTGACTGATTTCGTCTTGTCCATCCTAGGTTTTAGAAAGACTAGATATGGTTGCCTCCTCGTCACTAGCAAAACCTGCTTGATGACTTCCTTGGAGTTTGCAGTCTTCTAACAAGACTTCCTCCAAGATTCTTCCTTCTCTTTGTCATTCTGACTTCCAAAACCTAAAATGCTTCTCCTTTTTACTTATCTTTTCTTTCTTTTTTTAACTGAAGTATAGTTGATTTACAATGTTGTGTTAATTTCTGCTGTACAGCAAAGTGATTCAGTAATACATATATATTCTTTTTTTAATATTTTTTTCCATAGTGGTTTATCACAGGATCACTGTGTCCTTTCTTTCTTTCTTATGATGTTTCATACTGAAGACGTACCTGAAAGAAAATAGATTTATATTGCTTTACAATCCAATGGTGTTAGGACTTTTTAATTAAATGTGCTGTGTCATATCTCTCTCCACCTTCTGAAACTGCAGTGTCTAATACGGTAACCATCAGCCAGATGTGCCTTTATGGGAAAACATTCAGAAAATAATAAAATTCTACCTTCTCTCTGGGGTTGATGCCCTCAACATGCTAAATGAGACCACAGTGTTATCTGTAAATGTGATCCTTCCTGTCACACAACATAATATTTTTCTGTACCTGGAACACTCAGGTCTATATTCAGGGCATCTTTTTCCCCATAAATAAAGTACCATGTGTCAGACACAGACATGATCTCATTTAATCTTCCCTTAAGCAAAACTGTTTTGTAGCAACATGATACTGTATCCTGGAATCATAGACTCCTAGAGACAGACAGGACCTTAGCAGCATCCTCAGTTTTCACAGTCAGTGGAGGAATTCCAACATGACCTCTCTGGTAGATTTCCACCCAGAAGTGGAATTCCCACCTCAGTGACAGACAGCTCCACTTCTTGAAGTATTTCTTTCCCCTTTTTATGGTTCTTCTACTCTCCAACTTTCACATTATGTAATTTTCAAACATGGAGAAAAGTTGGAAGAATAGTACATTGACAAACTCTATATTAGTTAATCATTAGAATCAACAATTGTAAATGTTTTTCTTATGTTTTCTTGTATTTTTATCTTGCTGAGCTATTTGACAATCTCAATCACATAATCTCAGAATCAAACAAAATTGAAAGTAATTCCCTAATATCATCTAATACACAATCCATATTCAAATTTTTCAGTTGCTTTAAAAATGACTTTTACAACTTTTATTAAAACCAGAAAACAATCTATGTTCATGTATTACATTTTGTTATTACATCTCTTTAATGTAGAGTGTGCTTTCCTTTTCTCTTTTTCAATTTTCCTTTAAAATTTTTCCAGCTTTATTGAGGCATAAATGACAAATAAAATTGTATATATTTAAAGGGTACACTGTCATTATTTGGTATATGAATACATTGTGAAATGATTTTCACAATCAAATTAACACATCAGTCACCTCACATAGTTACTTTCTTTCCCCCCTCCCCGTGGTGAGAATGCTTAAGATCTACTCTTTTAGCAAATTTTGAGTACACAATACAGCATTATTAATTGTAGTCACCGTGCTGTATATTTTATCCTCAGAACTAATTCTGAAAGTTTGTGCTCCTTGACCAGTATCCCACTATTTCTCCCACCATCCAATCCATGGCAACCAACATATAACACTCTGTTTCTATGAGTTCGAAGGGTTTTTTGTTTTTTAGATTCCACATGTAACTGATAACATGCAGTATTTGACTTTGACATATTTTGCTTAGCATAATGAACTCAGTGTTCATCCATGTTTTCACAAATGGCAGATTTTCTTCTTTTGTATTGCTGAATAATATTTCATTCTTATATGAATCACACACATATATACATAATGACATATAAAATATATATAACATTTTCTTTATCCATTCATCTGTCCACAAACACTTAGGTTATTTCTATATCTTGGCTATTGTAAATAATACTGCAATAAATATGGAGTGAAGATATCTCTTTGAGATACTGATTTCATTTCCTTCAGTTATACACCCAGAAGTGGGTTTCCTAGATCACATGATAGTTATATATTTAATTTTTTTATAAACTTCCATACCATTTTTCATAGTGGCTGTACCAATTTTATTTTTATGTGATTGTTAATGGGATATTTTCTTAATTTCTCTTTCTTTGTTATTAGTGTATAGAAATGCAGAAAGAATAGTCACTAATAATAGTGATGAGTCGATTGGAGATTCATGCAGAAAAAATGAAAATTGATGCTTATTTCATGCCTTATATAGAAACACACACATGCACACACTAATAATGCCCATGTGGAATTTAAATCTATGTGTGAAAGGTAAACAATAAACATTTTAGAATACATTCTAATGGAGTATATAATGACATAGGTGTAGAAAAAGACTTCTTAAATACTATACAAAAAGCTTTGAACATAAAAAAGATTGAAGAATCAGATTACACTAAAGCTGTGAACAAATCTTCACTGAAATATAGCACTAAAATAATGAAAATGTGAGTCACAATATGGGAGAAAGTATGTTAGGCACACACAACAGAGAAAGGCCCCCTCTCTAGATTATATAATGTGCTTCTACAAATCAATAAGAACAAGACTCGTTTAAAAATTTGGGAAGACATTTGTGCAAGTGCTTCTCAAAAGGGAGGTTTTCAAATGATTGATGTTTATATAAAAAGTTGCTCAACATCATTAGTCATCAGGAAATGTACATTAAAACAACCAAGACACAACACTACAAACCCATCATGATGGCTAAAATTTCAAGGCTGTCAGGAACTGCATTCTATTGCTGCCGCAAGTATAAATTGACACCACCATTTTGGAAAAATATTTTGCAGTATGCTGAGTTTAAACAAAAGTACATCCCTACGACCTGGCAATTTCAGCTCCAGGTCATGGGTAACAAAAGCCATATACAAGTTTTATTTTGTACACACCTGAAGATGAGGATTAAAAGTCAAACCTGCTACACAAAATTAGTAGTCAGAAAGTTTCTTGATGAGTCAAGAAGCAAAGCAGTGTGTCATCTTTCATTCCTCAGCTGTCATAGATCAGTTGCCTCTGGAGGATGAGGCCGGTTGGCCAGTAGCTGAGAGGAGGCAGGTATGAGAGCACAAGATCAGTGGTCCAGCTGTCACTGCTGGAGGAAGTCCAGTCTACTGAGCAGAACATCCTTTATCCAGAGAGAAATCAATATGTGGTAACCTAACACTGTGATGGAGTGCTGAGTTGGGGAGAGGATCTGGTACTCCTTTATAGGGTTTCTCCAAAAGCAGTTGGAGCCTGGGATAAGCAATTAGGTTGTTGAAAGGCTCAGCACTCCAAGCAAGAAGTCTGCATGGGGATGTCAGCCAGAAGAGAGGCTATGGAGGAGGAGCTGGATTCGCTGAGCTTAGAGTCAGATGTTCAGACCTCTTGATAGGAACTTGGCAAGAGAACAGCAACATCTACCAGAAAGGAATTAGGATTCCAAGAGAGAAACTCTGCCACATCTTTCAAATTGGGACCACTAAGTGAGGATTCGTTCAGTGAGAAAGTGGCCTCAAGCTGTGGTGGACTTTGTCAGCATTCCCAGGTCTCCTCCCCATTCCCAGCTCAGGCCAGCATCCCCACAAGTGAGAACAGTTGCCTGCCCCATAACGACTACCTGCTGATAAAATGAGAAGAGCAGGGGCAGAGTGCCAGGTATACAGAGAGCTTTCCCTCTCCCAGCAGCATGACATTTCCCAGGAGGAGCTGTTTCTTCCAGCCTGGATCCTGGAGCCCAGGAGACACGTGGGTCAGACCTGTAGCCAACATGTAGGCATCATATAACATGTGCAGGAATTACTGTTTGTTGGTGGAAGCCACTGAGATTTTAGGGTTGTCAGTTCCCACAGCAAAGCTGACTACACAACGCTGAATTCTTGCATGAACCGGTGGAGCTGCCCCAACAGAACTGCCCTGAAAGTGCAGGGAAGCCTGGAGCACATGGTGGAGGGTGGAGGGCAGGTGACTGGAGGGGGGTGGGGCCTGGACACAGGGAGGGCCCAGGAAATTGTGTGCTTTCAGTGTGTTCCATGTGGTTCATAACAATCTGGAAAATTATCCCAGAACTATGTGGGTACAGAGAACAAGACTACCGGCAAATCTTACTACCCAATTTCTATTTAATAAGTGTCAAATGCAACTTAGTATCACAGTTGATTTTTATATTGGTAATGTTTTCCTGAGGTGGCTCTTTTCATATACTTGAGAGTCCTCTAGTTTCATATCTTCTTTGTATTTGTGTAGATTACCTAACGATGCTGATGGTTTATTCCATTTTTATATTCCAAATCCTTCCTATCCTTTAAGGACTAGATCCAATGTCATTATCTTTGATAAAACCCCCTTCAGTCTCCCTGGTTGGAAGGAGAAAGTCTCCCTCCTTGAGTTATAGTGATACTAATTTCCTCCTTGCTTGAGGGTCTTGTGTTATAGGGATTTATGCCATCAACTTTTTAGGGGTATATACATTTTATTATGCCCCTTCTTAGCTGGTATTATGTTTAGATTTCTGTAGTAATCATTTAAGAATTATTCATTTGTATTTTATGGGTCCTATAAAATATTTTTTGAGGGAAAATTCTCTCAACCTTGTTTTCAAGTTCTGTTTGACTGCCAGGACTCTATTGCTCTCTGAGCCTGTAACATGAAACTGACTCTAAATAAAGTATGTTTCTTGAGATACTGCCAGGGTTTTTATTAAAATTATTTTTGCCCAAATAAAAATGAGTAGCAAAAACTGAGTAGCTCAAACCTTAAAAAAACAAGTAAAGGAGTTGTGGTAACTCAACTTCCCTCAAATTCATAGGAAATATATTTTGTCATAGGAAGAAAAATAACACACTAATTACTGGATACACTTTGTTCTTTTTTCATTTACCAACCATAAATTCATCTATTGCTACCAAAATAGAGAATTATCTATACAAATTAAGGAAAACAGAATCTAAAACACTGTTAGAAGCCTCAGGCCATTTACACATTCCACAAGTTGCACTGATAACAAGGAACACAGAAGCTGTCTAAATATTTCAATACTTAGGCGAGTTAAGTTTGTAAATAAAAAGATTTTGGAATTGGGGCAGAGAGTCTTTCTCATGGGAAAGCACTCCCAGACAATAATATTTACCAGTGTCATACCCCCTAGTGTGATTGACCCCTTTATCATTATGTAATGCCCCTCTTTGTCTCTTATTATAGTCTTTGTTTTAGAGTCTATTTGTCTGATGTAAGTATAGCTACCCTGGCTTTCTTTTGGTTTCCGTTTGCATGGAATATGTTTTTCCATCTCTTTACTGTCAGTGCGTGCCCTTACATCTGGGGTGAGTCTTTTATAGGTAACATGTAGATGGTCTTGTTTTTTATCCATTCAGTCACTCTGTCTTTTGATTTGAGAACTTAGTCCATTTACATTCAAAGTAATTATTGATAGGCATGTACTTATTGCCATTTCGTTAATTGTTTTCTGGCTGTTTTGTAATTCCTCTGGTCCTTTCTTCTCCTGCTCTAAACTTTTTTCAAGGCTTGAAGACTTTCTCTTTATGCTTAGATTCCTTTCTTATTATCATTTGTGCATCTACTTTAGGTTTTCATTTTGTGGATACCATGAGGCTCACATATAACAGCCTATATATATAAAAGTCTATTTTATGTTGATAGCAACTTGAGTTTGAACACTTTCTAAAGGTCTACATTTTAACCTCCCCCACCACACGTTTTATGTTTTTGATGTCAATTTTTACTTTGTTTTATCTTGTGTATCTCTTGATTAACTACTGTAGTTATATTTATTTTACTACTTTTGTCTTAACCTTCATGCTAGCTTTTTAAGTGATTAATCCTCTACCTGTAAAATATATTTATCTTTACCAGTGAGATTTATTTTTTTGTACGTTTTCTTGCTACTAATTACTGCCCTTTCCTTTCTGCTCAAAGAAGTCTCTTTAACATTTCCTGTAAAGCCAGTTTAGTGGTGATTAACTCTTTTAATTTTAACTTGTCTGGAAAACTCTACCTCTCCTTCAATTCTGAATGATAACCTTGCTGGCTAGAGTATCCTTGGTTGGATTTCTTTTTCTTTCAACAATTTGAATATATCATGCCACCCCCTTCTGGCCTGCAAATTTTCTGCTGAAAAATCTGTTGATATTCTTATGGGGGTTCCCTTGTAAGTAACAAGTTGTTTTACTTTTGCTGCTATTAAGATTCTCTCCTTGTTTTTAACTTTCAGCATTTTAATTATTATGTGTCCTGATGTGTATCTCTTTGAGTTCATCTTATTTGAAACTCTCTGGGTTTCCTGGATCTACATGTTTGCTTCCTTCTCCAGGTTATGGACGTTTTCAGCCATTATTTCTTCAAATAAGTTTCTGCCTCTTTATCTCTTCTCCTTTTGGAAACCCTACAATGCAAATGTTAGTCAGCTTGATGTTGTCCCGTAAGTACCTTAATTTATCTCTCTTTCCTTCTTCCTTCCTTCCTTCCTCCCTCCCTCCCTCCCCCTCTCTCCCTTTCTCTCTCTCTCTCTTTCTTCCTTTCTTTCTCTGCTATGATTGGTGAGTTCCTCTACTCTGTCCTTGAGTTCACCAATCCTTTCTTCTCTTCATCTCGTCTGTTGAACGCCTGTAGTGTATTTTTCAGTTAAGTAATTGTAATGCTCACCCCTGTGACTTCTATTTGGTACTTTCTTGTATTTCCTCTGTTTCTTGAAGTTCTCACTGTGCTCACCCATTCCTTCAAGGTTGGTGAGCATCTTTATAACCATGATTTTGAACACCTTATCAGGTGAATTACTTCTCTCTGTTTCAAGGCTTTTCCCCAAGGTTTATCTTGTTCTTTCATTTGGTATTTATTAATCTGTTTCTTCACTTTGCTTGACTCTGCATTTGATTCTATGTATTAGATGAAATGCCACCTCTCCTAGTCTTGCAGGAGTTGCCTCATGTTGGAGATGATCCTTATCATTCAACCCTGTCCTAGCTTTTGGTTGTCTCTCAGACCTTTGTGCTTGTCAAAGCAGCCTATTTTATTTTTAATGGCTCCCAGTAGCTGAGGGTGTACCAAGACCTGTCAGTGTCCCAAAGGGGCAGATCTCAGTCAGCACCTAGATTCAGATTCGTTGGAAGCCAAACCCTCAGACAGCAGCTTTTAAAGTATGCAAATATGTACAGTCCTGTGGGACTGCAAATGTAAGCCCTGCAGGGCACCAGACCAGGCAATCTGGAGGTGTCCCCTGGGTGGCGATCACAAATATTGAGGCTCCAGATGAGTGTGTAATCTCCTTTCTGGGTGAGCTGTAGTGAGGCAGAGGGAGAGAGCAAAGATGGCATCCCCTGGCCCATGTTCCCTGAGAGCATCTCTATAGGCCTCTAGGTATGTGCAGACCTGAATCCTACCCTTCAGGCTGAAGCTGCAGGACTAGCACACAGGCCTCTTCTACAGAGGGTCTTGGGGTGTGTCTGCTGTCTGTGCAGTACCCTAGGTGTGGTAGCCTGCTGAGAACTGTCTCTCTGATTGTTAGAGTCCTGTGGGAATCAGGAACACAAGCCCCACCTGCCACCAGAGCCAGGCATTCAAGGGTCATCCCCTGGGTGACAGCTGCCAAAACCAGGACACCAGGCATAAAAACCAGGGCACCAGACATGTGTAAAAGGTACCCCCTGAGAGATATTGGTGCTCTGGACCACTACAGAAGGAGAGCATGAATATAGCACCCATCTTTTGAGATATCTGATAAGATTTACAGTAAGCCCTTAAATGTGTATTTAACTAGAACCCTGCCCCTCAGGCTGCAGCTACAATGATGAGCTAATAGCCCTCTTTCCCAGAAAGACTGACTTCCTAGGTCAACAGACCCTCTTGCTCTGCCCTGGGGGTGGTAGCTGTTTGAGAACTCTCCTCTGTTGGTTACAGTTTTGTGGGACCTACAGGTGTAAGCCCAACTGGGCACTAGAACTGGACAATGTACCAGTGTCTCCTGATAGTAGCTGCAAAAAAATAGACAAGGGTATAAGCTCCATTCTGGTAAATACCAGTGAGCTGGAGTGGGTCAGAGAGAGAGCTCAAAGATTGTGTCCACTGACCTCTGTTCCCTGAGAATCCCTCAGTGGGGATTTTTTCTTTCTTCATGGTATGATTTTTTCAGGATAGTGATTTATTTTCTTTTTTTATGATATTGATCTATTGAAGAAACTGAGCTTATGGAATATTCCATATTCTGGATTTATATGGTTGATTCTCTATTTTCCATATTTCAAGCAATTTGGAAATTAGATTTAGACTAAAGACTTTTGGCAAGAATACAGCTTCTGTGTATTTTATATCATATCATATCAGGAGGCATATAATATTAGGAAATCTCTGTTAGTGATGCTAATTTGATCACATAGCTAAGTGTAACGACCTGCGTGTTCCAACACAAAGGTATGCTTTTCCCTTTCTAATTAGCAAGCACTCTATGGGGTGATGTTATGGACCTGCAGGACTGTGTCTTTCCTCACGTTTCTTTTAGTGCTTTTCAGCCTCCCTCGATGATCGTTGTCTGAATCACTTAGTTTACTGAAGTTTACAAAATGGTGATTTTTCTAATATGTTCTTTCTTTCCTTCTTTCTTTCTCTTTCTTTCTTTCTTTCTTTCTTTCTTTCTTTCTTTCTTTCTTTCTTTCTTTCTTTCTTTCTTTCTTTCTTTCTTTCTTTCTGTCTTTCTGTCTTTCTGTCTTTCTTTTTCTTTCTTTCTTTCTTTCTCTCTTTTTTCCTTCCTTATGACAGCTACTGAAATGCAGCTATTAAAATGTCAACTATCAAAATCTTTTAAACCTGAACTTTTTCACCCCCAGGTTTGCTTTCCTGCACCCTAACAGTGAGTTTATAGGATAATCCATGTCCATGAGCATGGCTCTGTACACAGAAGCCTGGCTATGCTTCTAAACCTTGGTTCCAGAGACAACTTGTAAGTCACCGCCCAATTTTAGTGGCAGACTTGGACCCAGAATATGATGAATTTATATATTTTTTAACTTCTTACATTGAGATACTTATAGATTCATGTGCAGGCCTAAGAAATAATAAGGATTCTGTATACCCTTCACCCAATTCCTCAGTGATAACTTCTTTTATAACTATAGTCATGATGTCACAAGCAGGAGATTGGCATTTATGCAATCCAGAAAACTTGTTCAGATTTTATCTATTTTACATGCACTTACTTGTCTATGTGTGGATATTTAGTTCTACATAATTTTACCTTATTTATAGATTTGTGTGACCATGGCCAAGATACAAAACAGGTCTATCCTGTTCCAAAGTTCGTTAGCCTTTGTAGCCACAGCCCTCTCCCTCTGTTCCTAGCCAATGGCAACCACTAATCTATTATCTGTGATTTTGTCATTTCAAGGATGCTATATTAGTGGAATCATATAGTATATAGTCTTTTGAGATTGCTTCTTTTCTTTTATTTTTTCATTCAGCACAATCTCCTTGAGATTCAACCAAGTTTTTTAGTATAAGAATAGTTTGTTCCTCTTTATTGCTGAAAGTATTCCATGGTATGGATGGACCATAGTTTAACCTTTCACCTCCCGAGGGATATGTGAGTCATTTCTAGTGCTAGTAATTATTAATACAACTACTGTGAATGTTTATATACAGGTTTTTCGGCGAACATATGTTTTTATTTCTCTGGGGTAAGTGTCCAAGAGTATAATTGCTGGGCTGTATAATAAGTATATTGTAAATGTTTTGTAGGAAGCTTCCATACTCTTTTCCAGAGTGACTGTGCCATTGTAAATTTTTACATTTCCACCAGCAATGTATGAGTGATCCAATTATTCTGCATTCTTGCCAGAATTTGGTGTTATCACTGCTTTGGTTTGCTTATTTGTTTGTTTTTGTTTTCACACCATTCTGATAAGTATGTAGTTATATTACACTGTGATTTGTATTTACATTTCCTTAATGGTTAATGATAATACTATCTTTTCAGGTGCTTACTTGTCTTCTGAATATCCTCTTTAGTAAAATGTCTTTTGCCCTTTTTCTCATTGGATTGTTATTGTCGCTCTTGAGTTTCAAGGATTCTTTATATATTATAAACACAAGTCATTTGATGGATATGTAGATTGTGTATATGTTCTACCAGCTTTTCATCCTCTTCTTATGGGCTTTCACAAAGCAATAGTTTTGATGATGCCCAACTTATCAATTTTTATTTTTATAAATCATGCTTTTGATACCAAATCTAAGAAATCTTTGCCTAAACATATATCCTGATTTTCTCTTATGTACTATATATATATATATATACACACTCACACATACATATGTATATATATTGCATATATATTGCATTTATGGCTGTGATCCATTTTGAGTTAGTTTTTGTATAAGCTGTGAGGTTTAAGTCAAATTTCTTTTTGGGGGGGTGCTATGGATGTACAATTGCTCCAACACCGTTTGTTGAAAAGACTGTCTTTCCTCCATTTAATTGATCCAGCACCTTTTTCAAAACTCAGTTGGGCTTATTTGTGTGAGTCTATTTTGGGACCTCTATTCTGTTCCATTGATGTATGTGTCTACCCCTCTGTCAATACCATCATGTTACGATTACTGTCACTATATAATATTTCCTAACATATTGTGTGGTATAACAAAAGCATATATATTTGATATTTGTCCCCACTTCATGGCATGGGGCCCCTAAAATTCTTGCAATTTCCTGAATGATAGAGTGTCTTTTGTTTTTTTCAATGAACCTCTTTCAACCATACGTGAGACCTGAGTTTACACTAATGAGGTGATTCTTGGTCAGGGTGGGGGGCGATAGTAGTTTGGGGATGGGGGTTGGTTGACAGAGGAACCAAACACTTGATTTAGGGGTTAGAACTATTAGCCCCATCTCTTGACTTCATGGAGGGGAGAGGAACTCAGCTTGAGTTCAATTCCCAATGGCCAATTATTTCATCAATTATGCCTGCATAACAAAACTTCGATAACAATTCTTGAACAGCAAGATTTGGGTAGCTTCTGAGTTGGTGAATACATCAACATGCTGGGAGGGTGGTGCACCCAGAGCAAGCATGACTGTTAGCTTTATGCCAACCTTCCCCCCTGCATAACTTGTCTTACACATCTCTCCCATTTGGCTGTATATATATATATATATATATATATATATATATATATATATATGAATATATATATTCAAATACAGATTTATGGAAAGTTTGAACAACTAATCATTTTAGAGAAGATTGGTTTTTCTTAAATACTTTTTTGAAAAAATGCTATTTCATCAGGAAATGGCAAGTCCATTGTTCCACTCTCTCTTAGTTATTTCTCTTTAAAACTACCTTAAAGGCTATAGCTATGAGAAATAAAAAGCTCACTTGAAAATATTATTCAGCTGAGATACTTGCCTAAGGAAATTATTTTGTAAAACAAACAATATTCTCATTGTTTTATATCATCTCTAAATATGCCCAATCATTTCTTTTCCCAGGAAACTTCCGACAACAAAATATATGGTCAACTCAATTTTACTTGCTAATAATAATCAAGGAACAGACACAATTAGAAACCACAACAACTCCCCAAGTCCCCAAGACATTAGTTCCCCCCACCCCAAACTTTTTGCTGCTTATTGCAGGTAAAGGCCAGGTGAAAGGATGGTACCAGAGGGAAATGTGGGTGCCCGTCCCAGACTGGCAATGTCCACAGAAGCCCTGAGTTGTGCCAAGCATTTCAGGGGCTGCTGCCTCCTTTGCCACATCAAAACTTGATTTTCTCCAAAATCAGTCTCATAACTGAAGAAAACCCACAAAAACACACAGACAGGAAATCAATATACAAAAGAAAATAATTATTCATTTTATAACAAAACACCAGTAAATACCACAGAACTGCATGTTTATTCATTTTTATTTCAGCATAGTCAATTTACAATGTTGTGTTAGTTTCAGGTGTACATCAAAGTGATTCAGATATATATATATACACACACACACACACACACACACACATATACGTATACATATACGCACACATATATTCTTTTCCAGATTCTTTTTCACTATAGGTTATTACAGGATATTGAATATAGTTCCCTGTGCTATACAGAAGGTCTCTGTTTATCTATTTTATATTGAGTAGTGTGTATCTGTTAATCCCAAACTCCTAATTTATCCCTCCCCCCTTTTCCCCTTTGGTAACCATAAGTTTGTTTTCTATGTCTGTCTGTGAGTCTATTTCTGTCTTGCAGATAAGTTCATTTGTATCATTTTTTTAAGATTCCACATGTAAGTGACATCATATGATATTGTCTTTCTCTGTCTGACTTTCTTCACTTAGTATGATAATCTCTAGGTCCATCCATGTTGCTACAAATGGCATTATTACATTCTTTTTTATGGCTAAGGAATATTCCATTATATATGTGTACACATCTTTATCCATTCCTCTGTCAATGGACACTTAGGTTGCTTCCATGTCTTGGCTATTGTAAATATAGACAGAACTGCACATTCAGATTGACTGAAGGAAAGTCAAATGATAATCTAAAAGTTTTATGGTGAAAATGGAAAATACATGCTGGACTCTCTCCTTCTGAATGACACATTATTCCTTCAGTGGATTGATACTATTGACTGGAATGCAGTGGTGTCTTGTTCTTGCCTGGAACTGGTCTTTTCCTTTAGTGTAACTTTGCATACTCATTCCTTAAAAGTGTAATTAATTAAACTTGCAAAACTCTGGGGTGCCTTGCTTTTATGCTTACTTATACTTGCTTCAGGTATGCTAAAAAGTCACATAATAATACATTTTCTCTCTGTGTTCTTTTTTGCTTTTATAATCTGGAAGAACTAATGGCACAAAATGAAAAGCAGGAAGTAGAAGAGTAAAAGTGCTAACGACTTGGCCAAGTGGTGGTAATTTCCTCATCATGGCTATGATGTCCAAATTCTTTGATGGGCATGGAGATAAGTTTAATAACAATAGATTTGAAATATCTAAAATGATCAGGCTGTCTTCATGTCACTGGTATCATGTGCTCTAAGCCCTGTCAGAATAACTTTCTGATCAGCTTGTTAAGTGTCTCACTTCTTCCCACTTGGATTCATATCTTGAGATTGACTGCAGCTTCAGAATGAGTCTTGAAGAACTCCTGTGGCTACTCTCAGATTATTCCCTGTCTGATGGGGGCTGAGTCCTTGCCTTGTCTTTCAGTTCTAGTGGAATGTCCAGTCCCTGCCCAGTCCTTGCATTGGTGGTCCAGATATGTCCCTTTAGCCAGTTGTGTTAAGGTTAGATTTAAACTGACTGTCATAGACTCTAATCATGTCTTTTTATTGTACTTGCTTTATTTAGCTCCTAGATAGTATTTTTAATCTCATCTGCTCTGCTCCTCCTGTGTATTAGTCGGCTCGGGCTGCCGACTAACAAAATACCACAGACTGGGTGGCTTAAAGAACAGAAATTTATTTTCTCATGGTTCTGGAGGCTAGAAGTCCAAGGTTAGGTGTTGGCAAGGTTGATTTCTGAAGCCATCTCATGCATCTTTTGTGAAAAAATTACTCCTGATGATGTACTACAGTAAGACTAATATAAACCCAGGACAGAAGAAGGCATAGAACCTGAGAGAGGGGAGTCCCATCCTGGAGACAAAGAAGGATGGTCTTACATGACGGCTGAACAGCAGGCTTGGAGAGCAACTGGTCTACCAAAGAGCAAGGCTGGGAGTGCTGGGGAGAAATATTTTAAGAAGAAATCAGATTCATGAAATAAACAGCGTGATGATGATGATGGAAAATCTCGGTGATAAGTTGTAGTCAGGTTCCAAATACAAAATGAGAAAGACCTTCAGGAACTCCAAGAAAATCCCAAATATGTACAAGAGGATGACGCTCTAGTGCAAAGCAGCAACCATGTGGCTTGGACCAACATCATCAAGGAGTGCCACCTGGGAACTTGTTAGAAATCCAGAGCCTCAGACCCACCCCAGACCTGCTGAATCAGAAACTATGGGGGTGGCAAACCTCCCAGGGGATTCTGAAGCTCATTAAAATTAGAGGACCACTGCTTTAAACCAGGGGTTGGTTGTGGCTAGTTTTAGATGACAGTTTTTGTTTTCAGTTTTTTTGGGCACAGCCACACACATTTTATCATGTAGTTTCTATGACACCTTCTGTGCTGCAACAGCAGAGGGTAGCAGCTCTGACAGAGACCACATAGCTTGCAAAGCCTAAATAGTTATTGTTTGGCTCTTTACAGAAAAAACATTTGCTAAACTTTGCTTAGGGCATTGAATAGGCTACACATTTTTTTGAGACTTCATTTGACTTGCTTTTTGGTATGTACTTCCCAGATTTATAAATTCAGGAATCCTATCCTTCTATCTGCATCCAGCTGCACTGCTCATGTTTGTACTGACAGCCATTAAGGTCCCTCTAATATTGTGAAAGCTGCTTCTGAGATTTTGGTCAACATCTAGAGCAAACACAGACTCAGGACTAAGAAACAGAAATATAAGTGTGAAAGTGTCGTAAACGTGAAAGTCATGTACAGCAGCAGAAGTTAGAGGTGGGAGGGAAGTGCAGGGATAAATATTTCTTCATCTCAGATGAAAGGGAGACCAATTGATGTGATCAGAAAGATAGGCTCACATAACTTACAAAGTTATAAAGGTAACTAGCAGGAGAACTAAAAACCATACCATTACTATGAAGAATAGGGAGAAAGTGGAAGGAGAGAAAAGGTGAGGAGTCATAGAAAGTGTTTAAATCAAGAAATGTGGGATAACCAGATCCTTCAGAGGAATAAAATAAGAAGGATTAAATAATAGCTGCCTTTGAGCAGGTGTCCTGGAAGTTGGATACATGTGGGGCAGACTTTTACTTTCACTTCATTCATTTCTGCTGTATTTAATTTTTGGTGTAAATGTACATTTTACTTCAGTAATACTATATATATATTTCAAAAGTTGAGGAAAAAGCATTTGGGAGAATGTGGCCTACAGAATTAGGGGAACCTCGATCCTCACCGTCCTGCCCGCCTTCCTTACGAGGCCCCTTTGGGTGACCTTCCTCCTGTGGGCCTTTCCCCTTCTTGTCTGCCCAGGTGTAGTTTGTTCTTGACCCCAGGGCTCAGTTGGAACCATGATTCTGTGTGTGGACACTCTGCTGCCCTGCATCTCATCCACCCCATGCCCGGCACGATCCACACCTTCCGAGGCTATCCTTGTAGCTACGGCTCCCACGAAGCCCACACTGTCCCCAAAGGTTCCCTCTTAATTTTCCCATCACCTGCTGTTCTCAATTTCACTGGAGTAAGAAAACAAAATAAAACCATGTGTGCCTACTCCAAAGCCTTACGCACGGCTGCACAGCTACGTGCCCACTCCCCAGGGCTTCTGCTCCTGCCACCCAGGTTTCCATTTTCCAGTTACAGGTTTGCCCCACAGCAGGGACCGGTGCCCAGGGCTATGGTCTCTGGCTGGCTCAGGTCCATCTCTCCCAGTACCATCTAAAATCTCACTTCCCTTAGATACCCTTTCTGGACACCCCACCTCCACCCCAGTCCAGGAAAACATCCTGGAATCTATTTTATTATAACACACACTTCTCTTTCCTGGTACTTATCACAAGTGTAGCTATTAATGACTTATGCAGTTATGTACTGAGTGTTCTCTAATGTAGCGAGACTGAAGACTGGGACCTGGGTCTGGCTCTGAGCCCCTGTACCTGCCATGCTTGTCCAATGCCTGTCATCAAGTGAATGCTCAATCAAAACTTGTTACAGGAATGAGTGAAACCTGATGGCAGGTCTCCACAAAGCCCCTGCCCTTCTCCTCTGCTGCAGGCTCAGTACCTGCACGGAAGCTCAGGGAGAGAGGTGGTCAGAGTGTTTTGGGGGAAGATGATCTTTGAATGTCGGGATTAGCTTGTCGGGATTGCTAATAACTATGGCTGGGGAAAGGGGGGCTGTAGGCTGGCCTAACAAGGCTGGGTCTGTCTGCCTTCCTAGTAACATCTGCAGATACCTCCTGTCACACCGTCCACATGGGCTGGGGAAACTGCAGTTTCCAGGGACATGCCAGAGGCGCTGTTTTGTAATTTAGTGAAAATTATCTCTGAGCTCCAATGCTGAGTTGAGAAATAATTTGACAAATATCAGTGAGGACCAATGTGTCAGTGCTTCAATGACAAGTTAGATGGATCCCTGGGGCCTTAACAGAAGAAGCAGCTGGGATGGGCCACACCAGCCCCCTGCTGTGCAGTGTGGATGCTGGGTGGTCCTAGTAAACATCACCTTAGCCTCATTTTAGAGATCTACTTGGGTAAAATTATGAAGGGAATGAGCTGGGAAGCTGCATAGACTTTCACTATGCAAACTGCATACTGCAAACAGACCTTCCAACTCTATGCAGCATTGGTTACTGTTCTCATACAGAACCTTCTGCACACAGAGAGTTCAAACAAGGTTGTTGAAATGGCTTAGGAAAGACCAGTAACAAGCAGAAAAATTGATTTGAGGGTCACATGCAGAGGGAGGTGAGCTTTAAGCCAGGAGAGAAGAAAAACTCTCAGAGAGAAAGGGGAGACAGAACCTTGAAAACTCCACCTGTGATCCTGGAGAAGATCAGCTCACCACATGTCCCAGACTGCTGAACACAAACCCTGGAACAAGGAAATGACAGTTTTTCTCAAATCACAGTGACTGCGAGGTTGAGGGTCCACATTTCCTTAGACAGAAGAGCACACTCCACCTTCCCGCTTCTGAAATGTAATGACTGATGATCCCAGGTAGGACTTAGCTCATCCTTTGGGCCTCACAATTTGACTGAAAGAGGTCGTAAAGCTAAAAAAAAACCCCAAAATTTTTTCAGCCTTTACAAACCTCCAAATCTTGCACTCAATCCAGCAAAGATAGGAACAAAAAAGTGAGAATTTGTGAGCGACTTTCTAAATCAGTCAACCTCATAGCAAATTAACTGAATTCAAAATGGAAAAATGAGGGCTTCCCTGGTGGTGCAGTGGTTGAGAATCTGCCTGCCAATGCAGGAGACACGGGTTCGAGCCCTGGTCTTGGAAGATCCCACATACCGCGGAGCAACTAGGCCCATGAGCCACAGAGCCTGCGCAACTGGAGCCTGTGCTCCACAACAAGAGAGGTCGCGATAGTGAGAGGCCCCCGCACCGCGATGAAGAGTGGTCCCCACTTGCCACAACTAGAGAAAACCCTCGCACAGAAACAAAGACCCAACACAGCCAAAAATAAATAAATAAATTAATTAATTAATTAAAATGGAAAAATGAGAAAGAGGCTCTTCCACACGAGTCATAGATGCAGATTTTAAATGTGAGTTTTTAAAAATTCGTGGAGAACTTCAAATGTTCTTTCTCACTTCTGTCAGCCACAGGTCTTTCAACACCAACTAACCAAATGCCACTTGATTTTTACAAGTCTGATCTCACATTTTCAGCAAATCTTGTGCCTTTGATGGATTGCTGATAAGTTTACTGTCCCTATGGTGACAAGAAAACTAAGATTCTTATGGGATTTTAAAAGAATGCCATTTGGAGGATATTTTGATTACCAAATATATTGTAATTGTAGAATGCCCTGATTGAAAAAAAGCAAGCATGATCCCACGGTGACTAGAGCTAAGCTCCTTAGCCACCAAAGGAAGGATGTTGGAGATGGAAGCACCTCTGTCCAAGTTAGCCCTTAAACATAAACAATCCTTTAAAGCAATTGAAGTAAACAAAATTAAATATTTTATGTTGTTTTCTCCAACAGATGGTACTGTTTGGGTAAAATAAACAGACAAACCAATACAGTGAAACCACAGCAACCTCGCCCTCACTGTGAAATCCATTCCCTTTCTGATGCTTTGTCCTTTCAGCAGTTCTGAGAGCCTCTTCTGGACCAGACAGGAACAGAGGTTTTAGGAATAAAGAGCTTGGTTGGGGTTAAGCTTTGCAGACAGGAGCGGCAGTGGGAAGTGCTCTCTGGTGGCAGCCACCGATGGTTCTGAGGTTGAGTGAACAGGGGAAATTTATCAAAGGAGCCTAGAAACTTCTTCCTGCCACCTCTTCTTTTCAAGACAATAGTAAAAGAGACATCACAATAACACTGATAATCGGATCTGACACTTAGTAAGCACTACCACCACCTACTTATTAAAAGGCTGAGATTCCCTGGGACCGTCTGGTCTTCCTGGCTTGCTTCAAGACCCCTCCTAACCAGATCCCACCCCAGTGGTCCAGAAGGGGCCCCTGAGACCTGGTTGGTGACCTTTTTGATGTTGAGATCAGTGCATGTTCCATATGGTTAAGGACTTGGGGAGGTAGTCTGTTGGGGAGCTGGTGTTCAGACAAACTGAAGAGGAGGAGGTAAGGAAGGGAGGGCAGAAGCATTAACAGGTAGAAAGGGATGGAATAGAAAAGTAAAAGGGTTGAGAGCTCCCCAGGTTGAGTCGTTTGAGACCTGGACTCAGTCTTTCGTGCCAGCTTGTGCTTGCAGCCAAGGACGGTGAGGCCAGCAGAGGAGAAACTTGTTTTGTCGTTCTCCAGAAAACATCCATCTATCCCACTTGTCTATGGTATAGCCCACATTGGGGTGGGATATATCTATTTCTTTTTTAATTGAAGTATAGTTGATTTACAATGTTGTGTTAGTTTCTAGTGTACAGCAAATTGATTCATATATATAAATATATAAATATATATATATTCTTTTTCTTGTTCTTTTCCATTATGCTTTTTTAAAAATAAATTTATTTTATTTATTTATTTATTTTTGGCTGTGTTGGGTCTTCGTTGCCGTGTGCAGGCTTTCTCTAATTGCGGCGAGTGGGGGCTACTCGTCGTTGTGGTGCGCGGGCTTCTCATTGCGGTGGCTTCTCTTGTTGCAGAGCACGGGCTCTAGGTGTGCGGGCTTCAGTAGTTGTGGCTCTCGGGCTCTGTAGTTGTGATGCATGGGCTTAGTTGCTCCGTGGCACATGGGATCTTCCCGGACCATGTCCCCTGCATTGGCAGGCGGATTCTTAACCACTGTGCTACCAGGGAAGCCCTCCATTATGTTTTATTACAGGATATTGAATATAGTTCCCTGTGCTACACAGTAGAACCTTGTTGTTTATCTATTTTATATATAGTAGCCCAAACCTCCTAATTTATTCCTCCCCCACCCTCTTTCTCCTTTGGTAACCATAAGTTTGTGTTCTATGTCTGTGAGTCTATTTCTGTTTCAGAAATAAGTTCATTTGTGTCATATTTCAGATTCCACATATAAGTAATATCATATGATTTTTGTCTTTGTCTGACTTACTTCACTTAGTATGATAATCTCTAGGTCCATTCATGTTGCTGCAAATGGCATTATTTCATTCTTTTTTATGGCTGAGTAATATTCCATTGTATATATGTACCACATCTTCTTTATCCATTCCTCTGTCAATGGACATTTAGGTTCCTTCTATGTCTTGGCTATTGTAAAATGCTGCTATGAACATAGGGGTGCATGTATCTTTTCAAATTATGGTTTTTGTCCGGGTATATGCCCAGAAATTGGATTGTTGGATCATATGGCAACTCTATTTTTAGCTTTTTAAGGAACTTCTATACTGTTTTCCATAGTGGCTGCACCAATTTACATTCGAGGCTGGATAGATATATCTAAATGTCTCCAAGTTACCATATGCACAGCAGGTTCTCATGAAACCACCTGTAGGAAGGAATATGAGCCTCCTTCAAGATAGCTCCCCAGGGAGAAAGGGAGACCCTTCCTGCACAACACCAGACAGTGCAAGTGTGGAAAGAACCTGAACACACGTAGATGCACAGGAAAGGTGTTCTCTACTGGGTTGTGTTGGGTAAACCTGTCAATGTCTGTGTCCATAGACCTCCGTCTCCCACAGTGGGGAGAAAGCTGCTAGGAGGGGAAGAGGAAAGGAAAAGAGGAATGAAGAGAAAAGGCAATGACAGAAAAAGAAAGCAGATTCTAGGCAGAGGGACCTAGGGCATGGCCTTATGGAATAGGTATGAGAACAAGTGCTAAGGATGTGAAGGAAGGAAGGGGCATGATGTAGAAATGCAGGTGGGGTGGGGAGGTGGGAGAGAGAAACCTTAAAACTAGAATGGTGATTTTTACCACATGTTAAACTGTCCATCAGGTAGACAGCCCTAAATCTGTCTGTGTATCTGGGACACAGGAAGGACAGCCAGCATTTTGACAGAAGAAATTGTGAGGGAGCAGAAGCAAATGCTGGGAAAAAGCACTGGATAAGGAGGTGAGGGTTGGGGGGAGCTCATTTTCACCTCTGCCTCTGACTAGAATCTTGCCTTGCTCCTGTCACATGGTTGTGGGCAGAATCACAGGAGATGTAGAAAAATGGTTCTTGCAAACAAAGTACTTATTATTATTTCCAATGTAGATTTTTCCCAAATATAAAAAAATCCCTGGATTCCTGGAATGTCATTTCTGTGATTCTACTACCCTTCCCCAAATTTAACTCTCTCCTCCTTGTCAGGTTGAAGACCAGTATGTGACAGCTGCTAGCAGAGCCCATAGTTGCCCCTGGAGTACTAGCCACTTCTCCCAGGATGCTGTCTGAAAATGTTAGAAGATACATAATGGGGAAGGCAATTGTTTGTTCTGGCAACTCCGGAGGCTGGGGCTAGGAGCCATGTGTTGAAATCACAGGGAGGAAATCTTTAGCTCCACACATGCAGAGCTTTGATTCTTGGAATTTTCCAATCCTGGACAAGGAGGTCTCTTTAACTGATGAGCCCCATCTCAGGAGGGGGTGTCACTTAGAGGACACACAAGTCTATGGCCTGAGTTTTGTGTTCACACCATCAACAACAAAAGCTGATGGCAAGGATTAGTGTTGGGGTGGTGGAAAAGAAATTTTCTGCACTTTCACTAATATTGTAAATGGTATTTTTTTTTCTACAGAAGAAAGAAGGCTGACACAAATACTTCAAGACTGGGAAATAGAGTCTGGTTAAGAATAGGGCCAAGACAGTAGTGGGTGTGCAGGAACCAAGAGCTGCATTTGACTGCCTGTCTATTGTTCACCATCTGGGAGGCAATGGCAGGGCATTTTGCTACATTCACTCTGGGTTTCTCATAACATGGGGTTCAAACAGCTTAATTTACAATGTTATTATATAGCTCAATTAAGATTATGCTTGTGAAAGCCCTAAGTAAATAATATAAAAGCTAAGTGTGCTTCATTTACCACCCAGCGCTCCTAGGATATGGGATATGCATACTACCTAGTCACTTACAAAGGTCTCCTGATTAATGATTTTTATCAACTGGAGGTGATTCTCCTCTACTCTTAACCTACTGAAACTTTTTATCATGAATGGGTGTTACATCTTGTCAAAAGCTTTTTCTGCATCAATGGAAACAATCATACGATTTTTTGTTTTTAGCTTGGTGATATGGTGGATTATATTAATTTGATTTTCAAATGTTGAAACAGTCTTGCACACCTGGAACTAATCCTACATGGTCATAGTATATAATCCATTTTACTCACTGTTGGATTCAGATTGCTAATATTTTGTTAAGAACTTTTATCTCTAATTTCATGAGAGATATTGGTGTTGGAGTTTTCTGTTTTTGTCCTATCCTTGTTTGGTTGTAGTATCAGGGTAATACAGGTCACATAAAGGGTTTCAGGAAGTAGCCTTGCCTTTCCTATTTCCTGAAAGAGGTTGTAGAAAATTGGTGTTAATTCTTTTTTAAATGTTTGGTAGAATTCATCAGTGAAAATATCCGGGCTTGGACATTTCCTACTTATGAGCTTTTAAGTTATGAAATCATTTCTGTATGATCATTAGGATTATTAAGATTTTCGATCTCATTTTGGATGAGTTTTGGCTCTTTAGGAATTAGTCCATTTCTTTGAAGTTGTTGAATTTATGAGAGTAAAATCATTAGTAGTTATTTCCTTAGTATTCATTTATTATCCTTTTGATGGATTCAGGATCTATGGTAACATTCCTATTCCATTTCTGATGTCAGTGCTGTGACTTTCCTTTTTTTATTTTTGTCAGTCTTGCTAGGGTTTTATCATTTAAAATTTGTTTGAAGGACCAACTTTTTGTTTTATTTATTTTTCTATTGTTTTCTCGTTTTAAATTTTATTTATTTTTTCTGTCTATTATTTTTCCTTATGATTTCTTCTGATGTATTTTGTTTTCCTTTTTAAAAATTTATTGAGGAAGAAAGACAGATTAATGATTTGAGACCTTCACTCTTTTCTAGTATAAGCATTTAGTGCTATAAATGTCCCTTCAGCAATTCTTTAACTGAATCCCACATATTTTGATATGTTGTATTTTCATTTCCATTCATTTATATGTAATTTTTAATTTCCTTTGACACTTCCTCTTTAACTCATGGATTCTATGGAAGCATATTATTTAATTTCCACTTTTAGATATTCTACTGTCTTTCTGTTATTGACTTTATTCGATTTCATCATGGTCAAAGGACACTCTATAATGGTATGTAGAGAATTATATTCTATATGATTTCAATTCATTTACATTTTTTCAGGTGTGTTTTATGGCCCAGGATATGGTTTATCTTGTGAATGCTCCATGATCACTTGGAAAAAAATGTATTCTCTTATTTGGTGAAGTGTTTTATATATTTCAGTTAGATCTTACTGATTGTGTTGTTTTGATTTTCAGTATCCTTGTTGATTTTATGTCTAGTAGTTCTGAGCTTCTGAGACTGAGTTGTTAATGTCTCCAATAATAATAATGAAATTACCTATTCATATTTTTTAATCTATACCAATTCTTCTTTATTTGTTTTGAGGTTCTGTTGTTTTTTGCACACATATTTAAGCTCACTATGTGTTCCTGGTGGGTTGATCCTTTTATCATTATATAATATCCCTCTTTTGACTCTATTAATTTTATTTGCTCTGAAATCATATATTAATATTTCTACTCACACTTTTATTGATTAAAATTTTCCTGGCACATATTTTGCCAACCTTTACTTTTTAATTGTCTATGTCGTTTAATTTGGAGTTTCTTGTAAGAAGTACATGGTTGGATTGTGTGTGTGTGTTTTAGTTCTCTCTGCCAAACTCTGACTTTAAAAATTGAGATATAATTCATATACCATAAAATTCACCCTATTAAAATGTACTTTTAAAAAATAAATCCAGGAGGTTTTGCATCCGTCACCACTGCATAATTCTGGAACACCCTATTTTCGGGTTTCTAATCCCCAAAAGAAGCATCACATCCCTTAAGCAGTCGACTCCCCTTCTGTCCCTCTCCCAGACCCTGACAATTACTAATCTATTTTCTGTCTCTATGGATTTGACTATTATGGACTTGTCATGTACATAGCTTATGGACATATAAAAGGAATCAGACAATGTGTAGCCTTTGTTCATTGTAAGATGTCCTTCTATGTCTCTAGTCACAATTTTTGTATTAGAGTCTATTTTTTTTCTAATATTAGTTAGCTGCTCCAACTCTTTTTTAAGTACTGTTTACCTCATATAGATATAGATATAGATACATAGATATATAGATATAGATAGATATATATATAGATATACATAAATAGATAGATATAGATATCCTTTTACTTTCAACTTATTTGTTTTTTGAAATTAAAGTGTGTTTCTTTTACACAGAATTTTGTTGGCTCCTGTTTTTATAAAATCTATTTTACCAATTTCTGCTTTTTAACTGGAATCCTTAATTCTTAATGTAATTACTGCTAAGATAGGTTTAACATCTGTCATTTTGTTGCTTTCTCTACGTGTTTCTCTTATGTCTTTAGTGGTTTTTGTTCCTCTATTCCCCCATTACTGTTGTTCATTTTACTACACTTTTTGAGCTATAGTCAAAGTGGTTATACTGAGGATTGCAATTAACTTCTTAACTTACAAACATCTAGTTTGAACAGTACCAACTTAATTTCAATAGTAATCTAAAACATTCTTTCTATATAGTCCCATTCCTTCTCCCCTATTTTTTTTTTTTGCTGTAACTGTCATAAAAATTACATTTTTATACATCATGTGTCCATCAACATAGATATTATTAATTGTTTTGTGCAGCTGTCTTTTAAATTATATATGAGAATAAATGGGTTATAAACAAAACTTAATTTACATTGTTAATATTTTATCATGCACTTACCTTTACAAGTGTTCTTTAATTTTCATGTTAATTAAACTTACTACCTAGTGTCCTTTCATTTCAAACTTCTAGTATTGCTTGTAAGATAGGTCTGCTTGTGATACATTATCTTAGTTTTTGTTCATTTGGAGATATCTTTCCCCCTCATTTATTGAAGGGTAATTCTGTTGGATATCAAATTCTTGGTTAATAATTATTTTCTGTCAGATATTTGAATATGTCATCTGGCCTCCATTGTTTGGGAGAGAAATCAGCTGTAAACCTTATTGATATTCTCTTGTGTGTGACAGTCACTTCTCTCTTGTTGCTTTTTACAACTTGATTTTAATGTGTTCATGTGAGGATCTCTTTGGGTTTATACTCCTTGGAGTTTGTTGAGTTTCTTGGATGTATAGATTATTTCTTCACTGAATAGTTCTTCAAATATTCTTTCTCCCCCTTTCTCTCTTTCCTCTTCTAGGATTCTCAGTATGTGTATATTGATATGCTTGCTTGGTAATGTTCTACAAGTCTCTGATCTCAGTTATGTTTTCTTCATTTTTTTTTCTTCTCAGTTCATCAAACTGGATGGTATCAATTGACCTATCTTTACATTTACTGATTCTTTTTTGTGCCTGCTCAAATCTGCTGTTAAGCCACCCCAGAGAATTTTTTACTTCCAATTTTGTACTTACAAACTCTAAAATTTCTGTTTGGTTTTGTAAAAAAAAAAAATTTCAGGCTCTTTATTGATATTCTGTATTTGGTGAGATGTCATTCTCATACTTTCCTTAGGTCTTAAGGCATGGTTTCCTTTCATTCTTTTAACGTGTTTTAAAATAGCTGATTTAAATTCTTTGTCTAGTAAGTCTAACTTCTGGGCTTCCGCAGGGCAGTTTCCATTAATCACATTTTTTTCCTGTGTATAGGCAAAGCTTCTTTTTTTGTATGTCTCATTTTTGTTGTTGTTGTTGAAAATTGGGCATTTAAAATAATATAATGTGACAATCCTGAAAATCATATTCTTCACCCTCCCCAAGGTTTGTTGCTTTTGCTGTTTGTTATTTTTGTTTGTTGGATTTATTTTTATGACCTAATTCTGTAATATTTGGTCACTGAAGTTGCTGCTCAGTTAGCTTAGTGGTCTGCTAATAATTGAATGGAGATTTCCTTAGATGCCTGGAACCAATACATCTCTTAGTCTTTACAAAGAGACTCTGTAAAGATTGGGATATGTCTTAAACACTTAGCCAGGCAGTTGACAACTCTGCTTTAGCTTTCACTTCCTACTTGCAGACATCCTCAAGGCCAGCCAGAGATGAAAGCTTAGAACCTTTGCAGGACTTTCCTGAGCATGTACATAACCCTGGGCATGCTCAGAGTTCTATACATGCTTATGGTCATCTAGATTCCTAGGTATATGTCAGAGATTCAAAGTCAGTAGAGAAATCTCACTACTTAGTTTTTCCTTTTAGGTATTTTAGTTAGACTATTGTTTTCCCCAAATGTTATCCTCTGCCTCAGGCATTCAAGAAGTTAAACTATTTTCTCTAGTTATTTTCAACAATCACCCTTAGGAAAATGTTTTTCCTACTTGGTGAACTCCAGGTTAAGTCAAATAGAAACATCCTTGTGAATGCAGTCTTCTGGGGAAGCACTGGACAGGTCACATAAGGACAAATTCTCTGAGAACGGGGCTTTGAAGGCACTCCATCCACCTTTTATTCTTTCAGCAGTGTTGCCAAGCTGTTGCTTTTCATTGTGATTGTGGGCCATTTATTGCCAAGGCTACCACAAAGTTAGATAAGGTCAGAATGGGAATAGTGCAAGTTAAAATACTACAAAACTCACTTTTCTTACTAATATTCATCTGTTTTCCTTGAATAAACACTTCCCTAATTGGTTCAAGCCTTTGACTAATTTCCAGAGTCCTGAAAAAGATGACTCTGACAAGTTTTATCTGTTTTCTCCTATTTTTAAAAAGAAGAGAATTTTCAGAAGTCCTATTCCATCATTTTTGCTACTGTCACTCTGATTTCTACCCTTTGGTTGGGCAATTAAACACTTAATATTTAAGGTAAATATTGATGTATTAAGTCTTAAGTTTTCCATTTTACTCTTTGTTTTCTGTTTTTTTCTCTTCTTCTTATTCCTCTGTTTCTCTCTTCTTGTCTTCCTGTGAGTTACTTGAAAACTCATTAGGATTTTTATCTTGATGTATTTATAGTATGTTTGAATGTATCTCTTTGTATACAGTTGATTTTTTTAAAATTATTGATCTGAGCATTAAGTATAGATATGTGACTTTTTACAGCCTATGGTATCAACTCTGACCATTTCCAGGGAAGTATAGAAATCCACATCCATTTAAGGCCCTTTACCTCCCACTTTTAAATGTTATTGTCTTGAGTATCAGATGATATTATAATTTATGCTTCAATCATCAAGTATAATTTTAAAAACTCAAGAGGAAATAGTCTTTTGTATATACTCATATTTCTTCCCTTTTGTTTTTTTTTTCCTCCCTTCTTGATGCTCTGAGGTTACTTCTTTCATCAATTCCTGTTTGACAAACAACCTTAGCCAAACTTTAAGGTAAGTTTGCAAGTAACAACCTCCTTTAGGTTCCTTTACTGAGGGTATCTTTATTTCTCCTTTATTTCTGAAGAATAATTTTGCCATATATAGAATATATGTTTCATAGTTTTTCTTTGAGCACTTGAAAAATATTGTACTACTTCATGGTTTCATATGATAAATCTGCTGTTATATAAATTTGTGTTTTACTATAGGTAAACTCTGGTGGCTTTCACAATTTTTTATTTTCTTTATTTTTCAAAAGTTTAACTATAATGTGTCTTGGTGTGGATTTCTTTGGGTTTATTCTATTTGAATTTCATTAAGTTTCTTGGACTTATAGACTTGTATCTATTGCCAAATTTAAAAAGCTCTCAGCCATTATTTGAACTCTATTCTTTCTGCCTTACTCTCTCCTCTCACTTTGGGAATCTAATTATATGAATTTTGAATATTTTGCACTTACTGCAAGTTCTTGAAGCTCTGTTAGATATTTCTCAGTGTTCTTAGAAAGAAAATTTTTTCTCTCTGTTGTTTACTTTCAGTGAATTTTGTTGATCCATCCTCAAGTTCACTCCGTCATCTCCATTCTACTATTGGGCCCATTTGACAAGTTTTCTTTCTTTTTATATTTCAGTTTTAAAATATACACTTTTAAAATAACTTCTATTTCTTTTTTTTGTTTTCAGGGAATCTGTAATTTATTGTTGAAGTTTAAGTTATGAGATGCCTTGAAAATCCTTATTGGTGTCAGTTAATACTTTTTTTTTCATTCAAGTTGTATATTTCTTTGTTTTGGCTGATGGGTGATTTTTTATCATGTCCTTTATATTTTGTCTGTTATGCTAGGAGTTTCTGGGTCTTGTGTATATTTTTCATTTTAGCAGGTAGTCATCCTGTGTCAGTTCAGAATGCAGGACTTAGTCTACTTATGTGGGATATGGTTCTTGTGGAAGTCTAATTTTCTTAAAAATGTCTGTATACATCAAATATTTATTGAGAACTAAAATTATAAGAGAGTAAATTTCCTGTCACAATAGGGATTCAAGTGAAACTAAACAACTACTTGTCAGGGATACTATTAAAATTCTTCACACTTCAGCCAGGTATTAGCTCTAGGGGACCTTTAAGATCCTTAGTCATACTGAGATTCTATGTTTGAAACATATTTTCTTTATCAAAGATGGCACCAATGAAAAAGCAATCGCTTTTTGAAGAATCTCAGAACACCCCATCAGCTCTCTTTTAGTAGAGCCCTAAAGGGTGGTGTGAGCCTGTTTGGTCTGAGAGCTCTGACTGTCTTGTGCATGAAGAAGAATAGGATATTAGTGGGTGTAAAGAACATCATATTTCCAAGACAAAAGCAACAACAAGGGCTGGGACCCAAAGATGATTCCCAACAGACCTACCTACATGTTTGCTAACTGCCATGTTTTCAAAAGAGCCCCACTGGAAGGGCACACCAATGGTTGGACAGTATTTCCTGATCTTTAGCATCCAGTGGAATCAAACCCAACTCATTTTGAATTGGAGGACAGGGCTAGACAGGAAGGGATGGGGCAGGGAGAAAAAGGAGGATGGCTTGTTTCACATACATTTTATTTATAATGCATCTGTGTGTATGGGAGTCCCTATGCTTTTCTGATAAAAGTTGCAGGTATACAAAAGTATAATTTCAGGCTGCTTGGAATGACTAGGCTGGTATTACAAAATTAATTGGATGCAATTATACTGTCTTCACAGCAACAATCACATGCATAGGGTTTGACAACGTTCCAAGCACTTCCATGTGTATTCTTTCATTTTACCTTAACTACCACCTTAGGGAGTAAGCTTAATTATGATTAGTTGTTATTATCGTCATATTAATGTCCAGGAAAGTGAGACGTCAAGAGGTTAGCAGACTTGGTCATCTAGAAAGTGGAGGAGCATAGACTGAAGCTCCAAAAAAAAAAAGCATGTATATTCTATTTCACAATTAACCATGTGAATCTTAACAATAAAAAATCTTAAATTTATTACTATAAAGTAAGACCAACACCCCTGAGATGTGGTCCTTGCCTCTAATTCTTCTCCATATACTTCCCAGCACAAAATGCAAGGGGGTACCCTGACACCAATATCCTCAATATAAATTTTGGTCTAGTGTCAATTGTTTTTCTTGGAATTCCTTAGTACTCCTCCCATTGGTGCCATTTTCCTCATGTTGGCCATTTTCCTAGTACATCTTTAATCCCTTTCTAAAACTTTTGGAGAATCACCTAATCTCTTCTCTCTCCATATTCTCAAAGAATTTATTTTTTAACATCTTTATTGGAGTATAATTGCTTTACAATGGTATGTTAGTTTCTGCTGTATAACAGAGTGAATCAGCTATACATAAACATATAATCCCATATCACCTCCCTCTTGCATCTCCCTCCCACCCTCCCTATCCCACCCCTCGAGGTGGACACAAAGCACCGAGCTGATCTCCCTCTGCTATGTGGCTGCTTCCCACTAGCTATCCATTTTACATTTGGTAGTGTATATATGTCCATGCCACTCTCTCACTTCGTCCCAGCTTACACTTCCCCCTACCCGTATCCTCAAGTCGATTCTCTATGTCTGCGTTTTTATTCCTGTCCTGACCCTAGGTCCTTCAGAATTATTATTTTTTTCGTTTTTAGATTCCAAGTATATGTGTTAGCATACGGTATTTGTTTTTCTCTTTCTGACATACTTCACTCTGTATGACAGACTCTAGGTCTAACCACCTCACTACAAATAACTCAATTTCAATTGTTTTTATGGCTGAGTAATATTCCATTGTATATATGTGTCACATCTTCTTTATCCATTCATCTGTTGAGGAATGCATAGGTTGCTTCCATTTCCTGGTTATTGTAAATAGAGCTGCAATGAACATTGTGGTACATGACACTTTTTGAACTATGGTTTTCTCAGGGTATATGCCCAGTAGTGGGATGGCTGGGTAATATGGTAGTTCTGTTTTTAGTTCTTTAAGGAACCTCCATAACTGTCCTCCATAGTGGCTGTATCAATTTACATTCCCACCAACAGTGCAAGAGTGTTCCCTTTTCTCCACACCCTCTCCAGCATTTATTGTCTCTAAATTTTTTGAAGATGGCCATTCTGACTGGTGTGAAGTGATACTTCATTGGAGTTTTGATTTGCATTTCTCTAATGATTAGTGATGCTGAGCATCCTTTCATGTGTTTGTTGGCTATCTGTATATCTTCTTTGGAGAAATGTCTATTTACGTCTTCAGCCCAGTTTTCGATTGGGTTGTTTGTTTTTTGATATTGAGCTGCATGAGCTGCTTGTACATTTTGGGAGATTAATCCTTTGTCAGTTGCTTCATTTGGAAATATTTTCTCCCATTCTAAGGGTGGTCTTTTCTTCTTGCTTATGGCTTCCTTTGCTGTGCAAAGGCTTTTAAGTTTCATTAGGTCCCATTTACTTTTGTTTTTATTTCCATTTCTCTAGCAGGCGGGTCAAAAAGCACCTCTAGGAGTTTCTGTGATGTATGTCATAGAGGGTTCTGCCTATGTTTCTCTCTAAGAATTTTATAGTGTCTGGTCTTACATTTAGGCCTTTAATCCATTTTGAGTTTATTTTTGTGTGTGGTGTTAGGGAGTTTTCTAATTTTATTCTTTTACATGTAGCTGTCCAGTTTTCCCAGCACCACTTATTGAAGAGGCTGTCTTTTCTCCATTGTATATTCTTGCTTCCTTTATCAAAAATAAGGTGACCGTATGTGCGTGGGTTTATCTCTGGGCTTTCTATCCTGTTCCATTTATCTATATTTCTGTTTTTGTGCCAGTACCATACTGTCTTGATTACTGTAGCTTTGTAGGATAGTCTGAAGTCAGGGAGTCTGATTCCTCCAACTCCGTTTTTCTTTCTCAAGATTGCTTTGGCTATTCAGGGTCTTTTGTATTTCCATACAAATTGTGAAATTTTTTGTTCTAGTTCTGTGAAAAATGCCAGTGGTAGTTTGATAGGGATTGCATTGAATCTGTAGATTGCTTTGGGTAGTAGAGTCATTTTCACAATGTTGATTCTTCCAATCCAAGAACATGGTATATCTCTCCATCTGTTTGTATCATCTTTAATTTCTTTCATCAGTGTCTTATAGTTTTCTGCATACAGGTCTTTTGTCTCCTTACTTAGGTTTATTCCTAGGTATTTTATTCTTTTTGTTGCAGTGATAAATAGGAGTGTTTCCTTAATTTCTCTTTCAGATTTTTCATCATTAGTGTATAGGAATGCAAGAGATTTCTGTGCATTATTTTGTATCCTGCTACTTTACCAAATTTATTGATTAGCTCTAGTAGTTTTCTGGTAGCATCTTTAGGATTCTGTATGTATAGTATCATGTCATCTGCAAACAGTGACAGCTTTACTTCTTTTCTGATTTGGATTCCTTTTATTTCTTTTCCTTCTCTGATTGCTGTGGCTAGAACTTCCAAAATTATGTTGAATAATAGTGATGAGAGTGGGCAACTTTGTCTTTTTTCTGATCTTAGTGGAAACGGTTTTAGTTTTTCACCATTGAGAACGATGTTGGCTGTGGGTTTTTCATATATGGCCTTTATTATATTGAGGTAAGTTTCCTGTATGCCTACTTTCCAGAGGGTTTTTATCATAAATGGGTATTGAATTTTGTCAAAAGCTTTCTCTGCATCTATTGAGATGATCATATGGTTTTTCTCCTTCAGTTTGTTAATATAGTGTATCACATTGATTGATTTGTGTATATTGAAGAATCCTTGCATCCCTGGGATAAACCCCACTTGGTCATGGTGTATGACTCTTTTAATGTGCTGTTGGATTCTGTTTGCTAGGAGTTTTGTATCTATGTTCATCAGTGATATTGGCCTGTAGTTTTCTTTCTTTGTGACATCTTTGTCTGGTTTTGGTATCAGGGTGATGGTGGCCTCATAGAATGAGTTTGGGAGTGTTCCTCCCTCTGCTATACTTTGGAAGAGTTTGAAAAGTATAGGTGCTTTGGAAGAGTTTGAAAAGTATATCTGCGCTTCCTAGACTTGATTGCCTATTTCCTTTCCCATATTAGGGAAATTTTCAACTATAATCTCTTCAAATATTTTTCTCAGTCCCCTTTTTTCTCTCTTCTTCTTCTGGAACCCCTGTAATTCGAATGTTGGTGCATATAATGTTGTCCCAGAGGTCTCTGAGACTGGCCTCAATTCTTTTCATTCTTTTTTCTTTATTCTGCTCTGCAATAGTTATTTCCACTGTTTTATCTTTCAGATCACTTATCCGTTCTTCTGCCTCAGTTTTTCTGCTATTGATTCCTTCTAGGGAATTTTTAATTTCATTTTTTGTGTTGTTCATCATTGTTTGTTTGCTCTTTAGTTCTTCTAGTTCATTATTAAACGTTTCTTGTATTTTCTCCATTCTATTTCCAAGATTTTGGATCATCTTTACTATCATTACTCTGAATTCTTTTTCAAGTAGACTGCCTATTTCCTCTTCATTTGTTTGGTCTGATGGTTTTTACCTTGCTCCTTCATCTGCTGTGTATTTCTCTGTCTTCTCTGACAGAAGGGGCTTCCTAGCGTGTGGAAACTTTTCCTCCTTCACAGCTCCCTCCAGAGGTGCAGGTCCAATCCCTATTCTTTTGTCTCTGTTTTTTTTTCTTTTGCCCTACCCAGTACGTGGGGAGTTTCTTGCCTTTTGGGAAGTCTGAAGTCTTCTGCCAGCATTCAGTAGATATTCTGTAGGAGCTGTTCCACATGTAGATGTATTTTTGATGTATTTGTGGGGAGGAAGGTGATCTCCATGTCTTACCCTTCTGTCATCTTGAAGCTCCTCAAAGACTTTTTAAAAAATCGTAGCCATTTGGTTTTAATGTTTGTTTTTCTGAGGGCCAGAAATGCAGGCATTGTGTTTTATTCACTGTTGCAACATCCATGGCCTTGTTGCACCCTACAGTTCAGTCAGGTAGCTCTCAAATTATGTCTAGGAGTTAGCATGGAATTTATTTGAATTGCAGTCACATTCCCAGAAATTCTAGTTACTGGAAAATTATTACTCCAAGCGTCATCAATGCCAAAACGTGTCACAATAGGAGAAACACATCCCATGCAGCAAACTAAATTGATGACAATGATGCTAAACTAGCAAAGCAGCAGAAATGAACATTGGCAGATACAACACATGAAAATTGTGGCCCAGATCAAGATAACCTTGACATTTGGAGAACAATGTGTTCTTTTCCTAATTGTAGGAGTTTTCATCATCTGCATAGCTCATGCATCATACAAGATTGTTTAATGTTACATTGCAACAATGACTTGCAAGATGTTGACTTGCAAAACATTGCAAGACAACAAAACATCTGCATAAACCACTGAAACAAAGTTCTCTGTGCATTCTGCTCTTGCACTAGGTCAATTGATAGGTTTATAATGTTAGAGACCCTTGAAGACACACTAGTGGGTGAGTGTAAATAATCCCAAGGTCAGCCGTAACAGTACAAGTCAAAAGCATGAGAGTCATTCACCATAGAAGCCAGAGAAATTACATTTATTATGTTTTAATTTTATTTTATATTAGAATATAGTTGATTTACAATGTTTTGTCAGTCTCAGGTGTACAGCAAAGTGATTCATTTATACATATACATATATCAATTCTTTTTCAGATTTTTTTCCCATATAGGTTATTACAGAATATTGAATAGAATTCCCTGTACTATACAGTAGGTCTATTATATATATAGAAGTGTAGATTTGTTAATCTCAAACTTCTAATTTATCCCTCCCTGCCATGTTTCCATTTTAGGAACCATAAGTTTGTTTTTGAAGTCTGTGAGTCTGTTTCTGTTATGTAAATAAGTTCATTTGTATCATTTCTTTTAGATTCTACATATGTGATATCATATGATATTTGTCTTTGTCTGACTTACTTCACTTAGTATGATAATCTCTAGGTCCATCCATGTTGCTGCAAATGGCATTATTTCATTCTTTTTGTAGCTGAGTAGTATTCCATTGTATATATTATATACACCACATCTTCTTTATCCATTCATCTGTCAATGGACATTTAGCTTGCTTCCATGCCTTGGCTATTGTAAATAGCGCTGCACAGAACACTGGGGTGCATGTGAAAAATTGCATTTAAATGTGCTCCAGCAGCCATGGGGGCCTATCTGTGCCGAGTGTGAGAAGACTGTCCTCTGAGAAGCTGTGGCAGGCGGCACACTGTCCAGTTGACCAGTGTCAACACCCACATCTCTGGGTGCCCTGAGGCTGCAGTTTCACCTGGTGAAAATGTCTTTCTTACAGTTTCTTCTCCCAACACAAGTCTTTCTTCTGAGCAGCCTTAATCGCTATTCACAGCACGCCTTTAACCAGTCATTGTTGTAACTACGATTGGCAGTATTGTGTTACTTTTTGCAATATTGCTTTGAATTACCACTTACTTCCTTTATTTATTTTGATTTTTTCTGTACATACATCTTATTTCAGCAACCGGACTGTGAGGTCTTTGAAAATGTAGGTTTTTGGGTAAAACTCTCAACAAAAAGATCTCAGAGGAGTCATTTTCCAGGTATCTCAGTAAGTGGGTATCCCAAGCCTGAAGGGCCCTAGAAATGCAAATTACCAGCAGAAATTAGAGGATGCTGATTTCTCTGCCCTACTGGATGAGGAAAGGGGTTTTAGGGAAACAGAAGTCAGCAAAACTCCAGAATAACTGATTTCTAAAGGAAACCATAGTCTCCCATAGAAATTAAAAGAAAATGAGGCAGGAGATCTAGCTGGACCAGGGCCTGTGTGCCCATCACCCATTACTGTTCCCTACCCTGTAGGGAAAGCAGTGGAGCTGGGGTCCCTGAGCTCAAGAAAGGCTGCATGACCACACCCTGTCTGAGGTCCTTGGGTGTCAATCACTGAATCCTCCAAGAAAAAATCAGGACCCCTCAGTCCTTTTCAGCCCCTCATAAGGCCTCATGTATGGGTGCTGCCCACCACATTGGATGATCAGGGCAGTGAACACAGTCATTTTCAAATGTTTATTTACAATGATTCCAACACTGCAATTATCAGGTCACATTTCCAGGGATAATGGCTAAATCTGGGTTAAATGTTTTTGTATCCCTGGCTCCTCCCTCTCCCACCTTTTTTGTCCCTCTATTAAGTGGATTTTGTAAGCATGCAAAACAATCTCTATTTAAGTCATTTTCAACTAATACATCTCCCCAGACAGCATTTTTTTCTTCAAAATATATGAGTGCTCCCCAAACTAGAGGGGCTTTGGAAGGACTCAAACATAAGGTGATGAGATAATTTTGTAAAAAATACCCTTGACTTATATCTGGGTACATGTTCACTCCACCTGCCTTATCAACACTGGGAAGTGGTTACGTGCAGGCACCATGGTGGCTGTGTGCGGTCTGAGATCAGAGCCCCCTATGTGGGCTTTGTACCAATGTCCAGTCTCCTCCACAAAGAGTAATCTGGAACTACATTCTGTTATCCTTTCTGTGCCTTTGAAAATTCTGTTCTTTCTCCCTGAAATGTCTTCCTTCTCTGCTTAAAATGCATAACTCATGGGCCACAATCTCTGTGCAGCTGCACAGACCTGCAGGAGCCAGCCCAGTGTCTGGTGGGTGCCCTTTGGATCTTGGATGTGATATCACCCACATGGAACTTAGCTTCATGTATCTTACATTACAGGTTCCTGGCTTCTTCAGTTCTCTCCTCATTCTGACCTCTCCAATTGATGCCACCTGCAGTGTGTGGTCCAATTCTGAGACCTGTGAAAGTGCACAGTTTGGGACTTGAATTCTAGCCCCTGAAGTTTACAATCACAGTAATTACTTACCCACATCTTATGACTCAGACTTCTTCCTCTCAGAGACAGACTGTTGGAAGAGGACAGAAAGACAGACAATCAATCTCTTTCTATGAGGGATAGGTGACTGATTGTCAGAGCATCTCTGAAGATGAGGACTACAAAATGAGATTAGCATCACAGCCAGTGACAACACAAAGGCAACAGGTAGAAAATCATATAAAGTATCAGGTTTTGAAGATTTTCAGACCCAAACAAGCCATATTCTTGAGAAGCAATATATAAAGAGGCATACAGAAGATGGAAGAACTCTATAGGCATCAGAGTGAAGAGGGTGATGTGAACTTGGACATAATCTCCCAGGAGAATCAAGGCAGGGCCAGACTCTGTTCTGACTCACATCCTCACCCTCACCTGGATGGAATTTCCAGCAAAGTGACACCAGAGCTCACGTACTCATCCTGTGGCACACTAGCTGCTTGACCCCAACTCCACAGGATACCTGGTCAGCTCCTAGGGCATCAGCCAAAAAGTGTTGACCAGACAGTCATGGAGCTGTTCCTCTATTCCAGCCACAGGAGGATATTCTGGCGGTCATTCCTTATTAAGCAGTATGGCCATCTTAGAGTCTCCTGGTTCTGTTGAGTCTTCTTTGCCTTTTCTGCTGTGAGAGCTGCATTGTCCTGAATCCCAAAGAGAAACCACAAATAATATTTATTGTATTGTTGTCATCTGTGTGTGTTCGCAGCCTCCCTTTTTTCCGGGAAGCTCCTCTGTCAGTCTAGGATGTCCACTACCTGTGAGTGGATCAGTGATCAGCTGTTATGCAATCATGAACAAGATCCTTAATCTTTATCAGCCTCAGTCTCCTCACCTGTAAGGAGATTTGGATCAACTCAACAGTCTTTTGTTGTGTGACTGCTATGAGGCGGTCACTGGTCTACGTGTTAGTGGGAAAAGGGGGAGATAGAAGCCCAAGGATGAGGACAGACATGGCCCCATTCTCAGGGAACTCACAGTCAGGAAATGGGATGCTTCTGCTTTAGTTCCGAGTCAAAGTCCCCATGGCAGGCCAATAGCTGAGAGTCCACTTGTAGGAATGATGCTACAGTAAGTAAGATGTACACCCCACCTCCATGGAACCCACTGCACCCAAAATTGCCACAGAGTGAGCCAGGCACTAAACAACCCTAAATGGTACTGCCTAGAATCTTACAATAAAGTTGCAAGCAAACTTAATGCAGGAAAGGAAGGCAATTGATACTGTTTTTGCACATTATTTTTTAAAAAGACATTCTGATTATACAAATAACCTGTGTCAAGTGCAGGATAATTTTCAGATGCTGGTAAACAATAAGAAGAAAAGGAAAACAACCAAATGACTGATATCCAGGAATCTGTGCTTCTAACAAGGGCTCTGTCTCTCCACCTGCATTTTCTCAGAAGCGGAAGATTCACATCCATCCTGCCTTGCAACATGCTTTGGACTTAAACATACTCTCCAGGCTCGTACAAATGAGCAAATCTCTACAGTGTCATTTTAATGAATACAGAGTGATTCGGTTTGAATTCACCATGATTTGACTTTCCTAAAGAAACTGTAATAGCCATCTTTATATCTAAATATCTGTACACATCTTTATACATTCTTAGAAATTGTATTGATGAATCAAGACCCATTTTATACATATTTCCAAATTGATTAGTTTTTGGTGATCTACTTTGTCAGGGTGCTATACTGAACCTTATTTTTTCACACCGTGCCCCAATCTGCTCCCGTGAGTTGCCTTTCCCACTTCAAATGACCCGCTTGAACAAACTCACATGCATGACGTTGTCCCACCTACATGGCTGCACCCCAAAAGTTGTAAAGTAGATCATGTTCTCACACTAATTAGCATGGAAAGGTGGTAATGTTTTATTCTCATTTTTACCACACCACATTTCCAATATCTTCCTTGCATTGCAATATACTTATGCCAACCCATGTGAACTATAATAACATAGAGAAAAGAGAGCTGGTTGGGGCAGGAGAGAAGGAAAATAAGAATATTCATTGAGATGTCTGCCACCACATCTTCTAAATTTTAAAAATCTTTAACAAAAAGCATTAACAATTTTTTAAGCCTTTAACACAAAACAGGGTCTAATCCTCTCTGCTGGTCCCCAGAAAGGGCACATGGCCCAGAGGCGAGGACTCAGAGCCCAGGGGGAGAGGCAGGACCCTGGGTCTTGTTTCTTACCTTAAAGCTTTGTGAACAAATTTGAGCAGCTCAATTAAGTTTTCTGTCTGGAACCTGATGGAAATGCTTGCCAGGCCTACCTCACATGACAACATAATTCTCTATGAAAATTACTATTCAATTAAGGAGTTATGATTAAGACCAACTGGCCTACCTGCTTGGGTTTGGTGGTCCTCCAGATACGATTAATGTTTTACAAGTTTAATTAGATTTTCTTGCAGTTATTTGAAAAGGTACTTTTCTAAGGATGTTGGGACACGATTACACTTAATGTTTGGCTGTGAGCAGAGAAGTACAGGTCATGACCTGTCCGTCTTCCTATGTCCAGAGCATCATCCATCAGATATCCCCAGAAAAAAGCCAAGATAGTAGAAAAATGATCACTTGGCATTGCTAAGTCTGAAGACAGAGGCTAAAATGCAGTTTTACTGCACACAGACAGATATACTGAATGTACTAGGTTATTTTAAAATCATAAATGATCCTAATTTTCCATTTGTTTCATTAGCTATCTCTGTGGACTAGGGCCAATGGAGTTAACTAAAATCCATAATGTATTTTGGTGACAGTCTCTAACTGGATACACTTTTTCCTCAAATTGCCGATAGCAAAACTGACAAATTAGCGATTTCCCATTCATCTACTGGTGGAACAGCCAATGACTAGAAGAAAAAGAGGTCTGCATAACAGGTGAGAGATGTAAGATGGGAAAGCAGAAGGATCTGAGGTTGGTGCTATAAAAGTGGAAATCACAGGCAGGAGGGGAGGGAAGGGCAGTGGGAATTGTTGGGTGCTGACTCCACTCTGGGCACCACACTCTATGTTTTAGACCCAGCTTATCAGCCATCATCATCCATCCTCATTTAACAGATAAGGAAATAAAGGCTCAGAGATGAGTCACTTTTAGATACTTACAGGGTCAGTCAATAGGTGTTTGAAGTAGGGTTTTCTGTGCTTTTCTTATGCAAAATACTAAACTCTTTCCTCTACCAGGATCTGGAGATCTTTAAATCATGAAGTTCAATTATTTACAAAACAGAAATAGATTCACAGACATAGAAAACAAACTTATGGTTACCAAAGGAGGTAGTGGGGATAGAGGGAGGGAAGGGGGAGAGATAAATTAGGAATTTGGGATTAACATATATGCACTACTATATATAAAATAATCAACAAGGATCTACTGTATAGCACAGGGAAATATATTCAATATCTTGTAATAACCTATAATGGAAAAGAATCTGAAAAAGAATATATATATGTATAACTGAATCACTTTGCTGTACACTTGAAATTAACACAACATTGTAAAATAACTATACTGCAAGTTAAAAAAATGTTAAACCAAAAACAGGAAGTTGCAGAATAATATGTACAATATATTGTAACTCACATGAAATTTTAAATCCAGCAAAACAATTTCATATAATGTTTATGGTTGTATAAATGTGTAATCAAATTATTAAAACCTAGATAATAAACAATGGATTCATAAGTTGTTTCCTCTAGGTAAGGTATCTGGTGGGAGGTGGTAGGGGAGGAGAATCTCAACTTCATCTGTAAAATTTTATTTTAAAGAAAAATTACCTAAAACAAATATGGTCTATGATAGCTACATGAGTGATTTTATATCCGTTTGTATATTTAAAAAAAAATCATGAAGTTCAATACTAGCCTGGATATAGATAGGCAGAGCTGTGGCTGTTTCAAATATCAATATAAATGATGATGATGATAATAATAATATTCACCGAGCAGTGAATCTGTGCCAAGCACTAGTCACGCACTTTATATGCTGCTTCAGTTAAGATGGGATAGGCTACACTCCAGTGATGTAAAGTGACAAAGGCTTATTTCTCACTCCACTACGTGTCCATTGTGGATTGTCTAGGAACTGGGCTCTATGTCATTTTAGTGTCTGGCAGAGGGAGAGGAAGAACATATCACCACCTACTAAGTTGTTCACCCAAAAGCAATGCAAGACACGATGCCATGGGCCAAAGCATTGTCACAAGGTCTGGCCCAATTTCAAGGGGAGCAGCTGTGCCTAGGAGGCAGGACCAGAGATACTAGGTGCCAGCAGCAATGATCTCTGTGCATGCACCGTGTCCATTAACTCCCAAACAACTGTTCTGCAGAGAGGAAATGAGTCCCTGAGAGCCGTAGAGCCTTGTCTTAGGTCACACACAGCCAGGATCTGTAGAGTTTGACCTTGATTCCATCTGACTCCTCACCATCATACATGTCGGTCTCTCTAGTTATGACTGACTGAGCGCCAGCCACTGACTAGACACCGCACTCAACATTTACATGATTTGTATCCATGACTCCTTCCAATCCTGCAGGTTTTATTCTCACATCTCACCATGAGGGCAATGAAGATAGGTAACAAAGTCCACTCAGAATTTGAACACTTGCCCAAAGCCTACTTTCTTTGGCTTTACTTAGTAAAATCCCTAGGAGACTTAGCACAGCCCTGAGTTTAATAAATACTAATTAAGTACTTATGCTGCACAAGATATGTGAAATTCAAACACCTCTCATGTTGGCTTCTGGCAGCAGTGATATTTGAGATCAAGGAGCTGTCTGGAAGGAACAAAGAAGAGACTGAAATGTGTGAAAACCCTTAGGCGTTGTGATATACACTGGCAATGTTCTTTCCTGAAAGACTGAACCAGTTTGCCTTTGATGGGACTTCAAAGTATGATGAACTCTTTGGCCTTTTTTTAAGATAAAATGAATAGGTAGATAGATAGATACTCACTTTTTAGAGGGATTTTTAAAATGCTATTCTCATCCTGTTTTAAAGAAACAAAGTAAAGTAATATCAAATATCAGTAATAACCTAGAAACACTTGCCACAAGAAGCAAATTGTCATATTGGGTATGAAAAAAACTCATATAGAGCCATATAAATAATATTTGAGGGCTTCCCTGGTGGCACAGTGGTTAAGAATCTGCCTGCCAATGCAGGGGACATGGGTTCGAGCCCTGGTCCGGGAAGATCACAAATGCCACGGAGCAACTAAGCTCGTGTGCCACGACTACTGAGCCTGTGCTCTAGAGCCTGCGAGCCACAACTACTGAGCCCACATGCCACAACTACTGAAGCCTGCTCGCCTAGAGCCCGTGCTCTGCAACAAGAGAAGCCACCACAATGAGAAGCCTGCGCACAGCAACGAAGAGTAGCCCCCGCTCGCTGCAACTAGAGAAAGCCCTCACACAGCAGTGAAGACCCAACACAGCCAAAAATAAAATAAATAAATAAATAAAATAATATTTCAAAATTATTTCTTCATGTTGCGAGTATGTGTCACAAATGGAAGCCCATTGTTAGCAACTGCAAGTCTTCCAAACTCTAAGATTTAAGACCATGGCATTGGGAAAAATTAAATAGCAGTGTGTAATGAAGTTTGAGAAACTTGATTGGAACCACTTGATTATTAAAAAGAAATTTTGGGGGATAATGTATACCTCACTAAAAAAACAGATAAAGTATTTTAAAAGAATACTAAAGGAAGGAAGGAAGGAAAGAAGGAAGGAAGGAAAGGAGAGACTAGACATTGGTAATTACCGGCCATAATGAGGATTAGAAAAAGTCACTTTACTTCTAGGTCTCAGAATACTGTCATAATGCACTGTTCTTGTTAGAATAAGACCCTCTACTGCCATATGCTGCAGAACTGCTGTCATATACATGAAGTCTATGGTAGCTATCACATGTCCAATGCCCCTAAGGATGTGCACTACACTGCCTGCCCACCCTAACTGGGTAATCTGACTGCACTCACTGAAGAGCTCCTTGGCCTGTTTCTCCATTTTCCAGGCTGGGTTCCCATTGCATCTTCCTTTTCTGGGACACACAGAAGCAGCTTTGTAGTCATCCAATAGTAATGGACAGAAATAGTTTACCAGTGCCCCACCCCCACCATGAGAAAAGGCATAAGCATCTAAGAATATGCAGGCTTCCTATCTTTTTATTATGTTGGAAGAAAGTGATTTGGGAGACTGCAGATGATGTATAGTCTGCAGATTTGAGTGTCATCTCTACAAATCACTCTGAGTGCTCAATGTCCCTAGACAGTGTGCCTCACACCAGAACCCTAATTCTGCTCTGAGAGGGGGGACTTGGAAACATGCAGAGAGTTGGCATGCACCACACACTTAATGGTTGCTATGTCAATGAGCTCACTTGTGAGATCATCAGAAGTGCAAAATGAGAATTTTTTTGAGTTAAGCAATTTCAGTGATAAATCTCTGCATGTGGCCCAGTGTCTCCTTGGTGCCAGATTGTTTGTGGAACTGGATAGTCTGTCTTAACTAGTCTCATGATTTCAGAAGATAAAGACTTATTATCTTAATCCACCCCCTGTCAAGTTTGAAAACAAAGTGTTTGGGAGCATTTAGATAATAACGTGTTGATTACTGTGAATGAACAACAATGATACTAATAACTAAAATTTATTGAGTGATTCCTATACATCAGCTTTACCAGATCCAGGCTCACTGGGAGTATTTTGGGCTCAATGGGAGATATTGTGATTGCCCTTTAGACTGGAGTGTGTTGTACATCTTGATTTTAGCTGAGTACTTACTGCATCTATCTGTATCCTGATGGATAATTAATGTCTTGGGTAGGAAAGTAAATCTTTGACTAGATCTCTCAAAGGTATTGACCAGCAGATCTGTGTCAAACTGAGAGGCAATCCGTAATGGTGGGTCACCAGGACACATCGGTTAGTAGTTTTACTAGAAGCTCATGTGAAGACAAATTTGCTGCTGTCGCAGCTACAGAAGACAGAGTCAATGTAAAACAAAAAACAAAAAAACAAAACACTTCCCAATATTGACAGACAACGATTATGAGCTTCAGAAGAATGAAATTTATTACAAAAAAATGTAATTGCTTGCATTACAGAAAGTCACTTGCAAGGTACAAAAGATTCTTGGTTTGGTGATGGCTTACATGAGGGAGGATTGGGATTTTAGACAGTGAAACTTCACATGAACAAATCCTGTGACGAGGCTGTCAAAATAGTGAGAACAGTTGAAAGCTAGCACCCAAATAAAGGGTGACAATAGTTCTACTGCTGTCTCTGTAAATATTACTCTAGCTAGAATTATTTTTTAATTCTTAATAACACTTTTAAATTCTAAAATACTTCTATTAAAAATTTCCCATCAAAATATATATAGTCATATAGCCTCAATGGATGTGGAAACTTAGAAATATCTTATCAAGATTTTTAAAATAGGAGCTTCCCTGGTGGTGCAGTGGTTAAGAATCCACCTGTCAATGCAGGGAACACAGCTTCGAGCCCTGGTTCAGGAAGATCCCACATGCCACTGAGCAACTAAGCTCGTGTGCCACGACCACTGAGCCTGTGCTTTAGAGCCCACCGAACCACAACTACTGAGCCTGCATGAAATGTAGACCCCACTAACCACAACTAGAGAAAGCCTGCACACAGCAACAAAAACCCAACACAGCCAAAATTAAATAAATAAAATAAATAAAATTTTTAAAAAAGATTTTAAAAATAATAAACTCTAGAGAATTTTAGAGTAGTTTTCCTCCACTTCATATTCATCATTGTTGAAAAAGCTTGTGGCATATATTTGTATAGACACTTAAAAAAAATTTTTTTTTGCTTCTGTTAACTCTGATAAAATGGGGAAGGATTGTAAATTCCTTTTAAGAGGAAAATGAAATTGAGGTGTAGTCCTGTCATGATATCTCATTCAGGAATCCCATCTTTAGTTGAGTCATTTTGGTGGAAACAAGGTAGCTTCTTTCAAGACTGATATTGACAAAGAGAATGTGACAAAGGTGTCATGGAATCTGAAAACCATCTTATATGTAGAATCCTAAAACATTTGTCCTAGGAGTCATACATAATAAAGTCTTCCATATGTGAAAACATGTCCTATAATGAAGTAATCCCTATGTATCTCCAATGTCAGGACCAGGGTCAAAGAGAGAAATTCTCAGGAAGGACGACTAAGGTCAGTCATAAGAAATAAACGCATAACAAGAAAAACTTTTCCAGAATGAGGTAGTCTGCCTCTCAGTGGAGATTCCTCTAGTACATATGCTCTTCAGAGAATCTGTGGATTTTAGGAGAATCTATGGAGTGATTCACAAGGCTCTTTCCAGCTGTAAGGTTATGTGCCCCCATGGCTATGCCTTTTGGTGCTAGATTATTGTCTGGACTTGTCTTTCCTGTAAGAGTCACTCTCTTTGTCCCAATTGCAAAATATTTGTATTTTCAAACTCAATTTGCCTAAGTATTGACATGTTTGGACAAATTCTGGGTTTCTTATCATGAAGGCAACTTGTAAAATGTGTACATGACCTGAGGCATCCAGAAATGTTTTAGAGTCAGTATACATTAATGCTTTCCTATTCTGGTAACATTAACTTTGTGGGAAATAGCTAGATTTGGGACAGTGTTTGAACAAAGAGCAAAGTGTTTCCAGTAATCAGTGTGCCTTTTTCTTCCCATAAAAAATATATTTCCTGTGAATTTGGGGAAAGTCAGGTCACCACAATTTATTTCCTTGTTTTCTTCAGGTTTGAAATACTGTTTTTGTTCCCCACTTTTTAAATTGAAATATGATCGACATATAATATTGTACAAGTTTAAGGTGTGCAACGTGTTGATTTGATAAATTTTTATATTGCAATGCGATTACCACCATAGCCTTAGTTCCACATGTACACTAGATCTCCAGAACTTATTCACCTTCTAGATGCACGTTTGTACCATTTGATCAACATCTCCCCAATTCCCTCATGCCCAAGCCCCTTGTAACCACCATTCTACTTTGTGTTTATGAGTTCAGCTTTTTTCTTTTTTTTATTTCAAGAGAGTGATATTTTATTTTATTTTTATTTTTATTTTTTTAACATCTTTATTGGAGTATAATTGCTTTACAATGGTGTTAGTTTCTGCTTTATAACAAAGTGAATCAGTTATACATATACATATGTTCCCATATCTCTTCCCTCTTGCATCTCTCTCCCTCCTGCCCTCCCTATCCCACAACTCTATGTGGTCAAAAAGCACAGAGCTGATCTCCCTGTGCAATGGGGTTTCCTCCCACTAGCTACTTATTTTATGATGGTAGTGTATATATATCCATGTCACTCTCTATCTTTGTCACATCTTACCCTTCGCCCTCCCCATATCCTCAAGTCCATTCTCTAGTAGGTCTGTGTCTTTATTCCCATCTGGCCACTAGGCAATTCATGACCTTTTTTTTCCCTTAGATTCCATATATATGTGTTAGCATACTGTATTGGTTTTTCCCTTTTGACTTACTTCACTCTGTATGACAGACTCTAACTCCATCCACCTCACTACAAATAACTCCATTTCGTTTCTTTTTATGGCTGAGTAATATTCCATTGTATATATGTGCCACATCTTCTTTATCCATTCATCTGCTGATGGACACTTAGGTTGCTTCCATGTCCTGGCTATTGTAAATAGAGCTGCAATGAACATTGTGGTACATGACTCTTTTTGAATTATGGTTTTCTCAGGGTATATGCCCAGTAGTGGGATTGCTGGGTTGTATGGTAGTTCTATTTTTAGTTTTTTAAGATAACCTCCATACTGTTCTCCATAGTGGCTGTATCAATTTACATTCCCACCAACAGTGCAAGAGTGTTCCCTTTCCTCCACACCCTCTCCAGCATTTATTGTTTGTAGATTTTTTGATGATGGCCATTCTGACCGGTGTGAGATGATATCTCATTGTAGTTTTGATTTGCATTTCTCTAATGATTAATGATGTTGAGCATTCTTTCATGAGTTTGCTGGCAATCTGTATATCTTCTTTGGATAAATGTCTATTTAGGTCTTCTGCCCATTTTTGGATTATGTTGCTTGTTTTTTTGTTATTGAGCTGCATGAGCTGCTTGTAAATCTTGGAGATTAATCCTTTGTCAGTTGCTTCATTTGCAAATATTTTCCCCCATTCTGAGGATTGTCTTTCGGTATTGTTTATGGTTTCCTTTGCTGTGCAAAAGCTTTTAAGTTTCATTAGGTCCCATTTGTTTATTTTTGTTTTTATTTCCATTACTCTAGGAGCTGGGTAAGAAAGGATCTTGCTGTGATTTATGCCATAGAGTGTTCTGCCTATGTTTTCTGCTAAGAGTTTGATAGTGTCTGGCCTTACATTTAGGTCTTTAATCCATTTTGAGTTTATTTTTGTGTATGGTGTTAGGGAGTGTTCTAATTTCATACTTTAACATGTACCTGTCCAGTTTTCCCAGCACCACTTACTGAAGAGGCTGTCTTTTCTCCACTGTATATGCTTGCCTTCTTTATCAAAGATAAGGTGACCATATGTGCGTGGGTTTATCTTTGGGCTTTCTATCCTGTTCCATTTATCTATATTTCTGTTTTTGTGCCAGTACCATACTGTCTTGATTACTGTAGCTTTGTAGTATAGTCTGAAGTCAGGGAGCCTGATTCCTCCACCTCCATTTTTTGTTCTCAAGATTGGTTTGGCTATTCGGGGTCTTTTGTGTTTCCATACAAATTGTGAAATTTTTTGTTCTAGTTCTGTGAAAAATGCCAGTGGTAGTTTGATAGGGTTTGCATTGAATCTGTAGATTGCTTTGGGTAGTAAAGTCATTTTAACAATATTGATTCTTCCAATCCAAGAACATGGTATATCTCCCCATCTATTTGTATCATCTTTAATTTCTTTCATCAGTGTCTTATAATTTTCTGCATACAGGTCTATTGTCTCCTTAGGTAGGTTTATTCCTAGATATTTTATTCTTTTCGTTGCAGTGGTAAATGGGAGTGTTTTCTTAATTTCACTTTCAGATTTTTCATCATTAGTGTATAGAAATGCAAGAGATTTCTGTGCATTAATTTTGTATCCTGCTACTTTACCAAATTCATTGATTAGCTCTAGTAGTTTTCTGGTAGCATCTTTAGGATTCTCTATGTATAGTATCATGTCATCTGCAAACAGTGACAGCTTTACTTCTTCTTTTCTGATTTGGATTCCTTTTATTTCTTTTTCTTCTCTGATTGCTGAGACTAACACTTCCAAAACTATGTTGAATAATAGTGGTGAGAGTGGGCAACCTTGCTTTGTTCCTGATCTTAGTGGAAATGGTTTCAGTTTTTCAACATTTAGGACGATGTTGGCTGTGGGTTTGTCATATATGGCCTTTATTATGTTGAGGAAAGTTCCCTCTATGCCTACTTTCTGCAGGGCTTTTATCATAAATGGGTGTTGAATTTTGTCGAAAGCTTTCTGTGCATCTATTGAGATGATCATATGGTTTTTCTCCTTCAGTTTGTTAATATGGTGTATCACGTTGATTGATTTGTGTATATTGAAGAATCCTTGCATTCCTAGAATAAACCCCACTTGATAATGGTGTATGATCCTTTTAATGTACTGTTGGATTCTGTTTGCTAGTATTTTGTTGAGGATTTTTGCATCTATGTTCATCACTGATATTGGCCTGTAGTTTTCCTTCTTTGTGACATCTTTGTCTAGTTTTGGTATCAGGGTGATGGTGGCCTCACAGAATGAGTTGGGGAGTGTTCCTCCCTCTGCAGTGTTTTGGAAGAGTTTGAGAAGGAGAGGTGTTAGCTCTTCTCTAAATGTTTGATAGAATTAGCCTGTGAAGCCATCCGGTCCTGGGCTTTTTTTCTTTGGAAGATTTTTAATCAGAGGTTCAATTTCAGTGCTTGTGATTTGTTTTTTCATATTTTCTATTTCTTCCTGGTTCAGTCTCAGCAGGTTGTGCATTTCTCAGAATTTGTCCATTTCTTCCAGGTAGTCCATTTTATTGAAAAAGAGTTGCTTGTAGTAATCTCTCATGATCGTTTGTATTTCTGCAGTGTCAGTTGTTACTTCTCCTTTTTCATTTCTAATCCTATTCATTTGAATCTTCTCCCTTTTTTTCTTGATACGTCTGGCTAATGGTTTATCAATTTTGTTTATCTTCTCAAAGAACCAGCTTTTACTTTTATTGATCTTTGCTATTGTTTCTTTCATTTCTTTTTCATTTATTTCTGATATGATCACTATGATTTCTTTCCTTCTGCTATCTTTGGGGTATTTTTGTTCGCCTTACTCTTATTGATTTAGGTGCAATGTTAGGTTGTCTCTTGCCTGTTCGGCAGCTCCAGACCTTTTCCCGGACTCCCTCCCGGCTAGCTGTGGTGCACTAGCCCCCTTCAGGCTGTGTTTACGCCGGCAACCCCAGTCCTCTCCCTGGGATCCGACCGAGGCCCGAGCCTCAGCTCCCAGCCCCCGCACGCTCCGCTGGGTGAGCAGACAAGCCTCTCGGGCTGGTAAGTGCTGCTCAGCACCGATCCTCTGTGCGGGAATCTCTCCGCTTTGCCCTCTGCACCCCTGTGGCTGCGCTCTCCTCCGTGGCTCTGAAGCTTCCCCCCTCTGCCACCTGCAGTGTCCGCCCACGAAGGGGCTTCCTAGTGTGTGGAAACCTTTCCTCCTTCACAGCTCCCTCCCACTGGTGCAGGTCCCATCCTTATTCTTTTGTACCTGTTACTTCTTTTTTCTTTTGCCCTACACAGGTACGTGGGGAGTTTCTTGCCTTTTGGGAGGTCTGACGTCTTCTGCCAGTGTTCAGTGGGTGTTCCATTGGAGCAGTTCCCCGTGTAGATGTATTTCTGATGTATCTGTGGGGAGGAAGGTTATCTCTGCGTCTTACTCTTACGCCCTCTTGCCCAGACCCCTCCCTTTTTTTCTTGATGAGTCTGGCTAATGGTTTATCAATTTTGTTTATCTTCTCAAAGAACCAGCTTTTAGTTTTATTGATCTTTGCTATTCTTTCCTTCATTTCTTTTTCATTTATTTCTGATCTGATCTTTATGATTGCTTTCCTTCTGCTATCTTTGGGGTATTTTTGCTCTTCTTTGTCTTATTGCTTTAGGTGCAAGGTTAGGTTGTTTATTCGAGATGTTTCCTGTTTCCTGAGGTAGGCTTGTATTGCTATAAACTTCCCTCTTAGAACTGCTTTTGCTTCATCCCACAGGTTTTGGGTCGTCGTGTCTCCATTGTCATTTGTTTCTAGGTATTTTTTGATTTCCCCTTTGATTTCTTCAGTGATCACTTGGTTATTAACTAGTGTATTAAGTAGTGTATCATTTTGGATGATCTGTCCATTGGTGAAAGTGGGGTGTTAAAGTCCCCTACTATGATTGTGTTACTGTCGATTTCCCCTTTTATGGCTGTTAGTATTTGCCTTATGTATTGAGGTGCTCCTATGTTGGGTGCATAAATATTTACAATTGTTCTACCTTCTTCTTGGATCGATCCCTTGATCATTATATAGTGTCCTTCTTTGTCTCTTGTAATAGTCTTTATTTTAAAGTCAATTTTGTCTGATATGAGAATTGCTACTCCAGCTTTCTTTTGATTTCCATTTGCATGGAATATCTTTTTCCATCCCCTCACTTTCAGTCTGTATGTGTCCCTAGGTCTGAAGTGGGTCTCTTGTAGACAGCATATATACGCGTCTTGTTTTTGTATCCATTCAGCCAGAATGTGTCTTTTGGTGGGAGCATTTAATCCATTTACATTTCAGGTAATTATCGATATGTATGTTCCTATTCCCATTTTCTTAAATGTTTTGTGTTTATTATTGTAGGTGTTTTCCTTCTCTTGTGTTTCTTGCCTAGAGAAGTTCCTTTAGCATTTGTTGTAAAGCTGGTTTGGTGGTGCTGAACTCTCTCAGCTTTTGCTTGTCCGTAAAGGTTTTAATTTCTCCATCAAATCTGAATGAGATCCTTGCTGGGTAGAGTCATCTTTGTTGTAGGTTTTTCTCCTTCATCACTTTCAGTATATGCTGCCACTCCCTTCTGGCTTGCAGAGTTTCTGCTGAAAGATCAGATGTTAACCTTATGGGGATTCCCTTGTGTGTTATTTGTTGTTTTTCCCTTGCTGCTTTTAATACGTTTTCTTTATATTTAATTTTTGATAATTTGATTAATATGTGTCTTGGCGTGTTTCTCCTTGGATTTATCCTGTATGGGACTCTCTGTGCTTCCAGGACGTGACTAACTATTTCCTTTCCCATATTAGGGAAGTTTTCAACTATAATCTCTTCAAATATTTTCTCAGTCCCTTTCTTTTTCTCTTCTTCTTCTGGGACCCCTATAATTCGAATGTTGGTGCGTTTAATGTTGTCCCAGAGGTCTCTGAGACTGTCCTCAGTTCTTTTCATTCTTTTTTCTTTATTCTCTTCTGCAGTCGTTATTTCCACTATTTTATCTTCCAGGTCACTTGCCCGTTCTTCTGCCTCAGTTATTCTGCTATTGATCCCTTCTAGAGTATTTTAAATTTCATTTATTGTGTTTTTCATCATTGCTTGGTTCCTCTTTCATTCTTCTACGTCCTTGTTAAATGTTTCTTGCATTTTGCCTATTCCATGTCCAAGATTTTGGATCATCGTTACTATCATTATTCTGAATTCTTTTTCAGGTAGACTGCCTATTTCCTCTTCATTTGTTAGGTCTGGTGTGTTTTTACCTTGCTCCTTCATCTGCTGTGTGTTTTTCTGTCTTCTCATTTTGCTTATCTGACTGTGTTTGGGGTCTCCTTTTCACAGGCTGCAGGTTCGTAGTTCCTGTTGTTTTTGGTATCTGTCCCCAGTGGCTAAGGTTGGTTCAGTGGGTTGTGTAGGCTTCCTGGTGGAGGGGACTAGTGCCTGTGTTCTGGTGGATGAGTCTGGATCTTGTCTTTCTGGTGGGCACGTCCACGTCTGGTGGTGTGTTTTGGGGTGTCTGTGGCCTTATTATGATTTTTGGCAGCCTCTCTGCTAATGGATGGGGCTGTGTTCCTGTCTTGCTAGTTGTTTGGCATAGGGTGTCCAGCACTGTAGCTTGCTGGTCGTTGAGTGAAGCTGGGTCTTGGTGTTGAGACGGAGATCTCTGAGAGATTTTCGCCGTTTGGTATTATGTGGAGCTGGGGAGGTCTCTTGTGGACCAGTGTCCTGAAGGTGGCCCTCCCACATCAGAGGCACATCCCTGATGCCTGGCTGGAGCACCGAGAGTCTTTCATCCACAGGGCTCAGAACAAAAGGGAGAAAAAATAGAAAGAAAGAAGTAAAGAGGATAAAATAAAATAAAATAAAATAAAGTAAGAGAAAATAAAATAAACTTAGTATAATAAAAAATAAGAAAAAAATTATTAAGGAAAAATTTATTAATAAAAAAATTATTAATTTTTTAAAATAAATTTTTAAATTTTTTAAAATAAAGAATACGAAAAAAATTATTTAAAAACTTTATTAAGAAAAAAGTTTTTTAATTTTTTAAAATATAATATAAGAACATAATTATTATGAAAAAATTTATGTAGAAACAAATTATTTAATTTTTTTTAAAAATATAAGAAAAAATTAAGAAAATAATTAATAAAAAAATTTTATTTTTTAAAATAAAAATAAGAAAATTAGTATTAAGAAAATATGTATTATGAAAAAAATTTTTAAAGTAAAATAAACAAAAAAAAAAAACCAAAAAGAAACCAAGAAAACGGATGGATCGAACCCTAAGACAAATGGTGAAAGCAAAGCTCTACAGACAAAATCTCACACAGAAGCATACACATATACACTCATAAAATGAGGAAAAGGGGAAAAAATAATATATCCTGCACCCAAAGTCCACCTCCTCAATTTGGGATGATTCGTTTTCTATTCAGGTATTCAGCAGATGCAGGTACATCAAGTTGTTTGTGGAGCTTTAATGTGCTGCTTCTGAGGCTGCTGGGAGAAATTTCCCTTTCTCTTCTTTGTTCACAAAGCTCCCGGTTTTCAGCTTTGGATTTGACCCACCTCTGCGTGTAGGTCGCCTGAGGGTATGTTCTTCGCTCACACAGGACGGGGTTAATGGAGCAGCTGACCTGGTGGCTTTGGCTCACTCAGGCCTGGGGGAGGGGGGGGGTTCGAATGCGGGGCAAGCTTGCAGCGGCTGAGACCAGTGTGATGTTGCAGCAGCCTGAGGTGCACCATGCGTTCTCCCGGGGAAGTTGTCCCTGGGTCACTGGACCCTGGTTGTGGCGGGCTGCACAGGCTCCCGGGAGGGGCCGTGTGGATAGTGACCTGTGCTCACACACAGGTTTTTTGGTGGCAGCAGCAGCAGCCTTAGCGTCTCATGCCTATCTCTGGGGTCTGCGCTGATAGCCACAGCTTTCGCCCGTCTCTGGAGCTCGTTTAGGTGGCGTGCTGAATCCCTTCTCCTCGTGCACCAGGAAACAAATAGGCAAGAAAATGTCTCTTGCCTGTTCGGCAGCTCCAGATCTTTTCCCAGACTCCCCCCCGTCCACCTGTGGTGCGCTAACCCCTTCAGGCTGTGTTCACGCTGCCATCCCCAGTCCTTTCCCTGTGATCCGACCGAAGCCCAAGCCTCAGCTCCCAGCCCCTGAACGCCCTGGCGGGTGAGCCAACAAGCCTCTCGGGCTGGTGAGTGGTGGTCAACAGGAATCTCTCCACTTTGCCCTCTGCACCCCTGTGGCTGCGCTTTCCTCCGTGGCTCTGAAGCTTCCCCCCTCTGCCACCCGCAGTCTCCGCCTGTGAAGGGGCTTCCTAGTGTGTCGAAACCTTTCCTCCTTCACAGCTCCCTCCCACTGGTGCAGGTCCCGTCCCTATTCTTTTTTCTCTGTTATTTCTTTTTTTCTTTTGCCCTACCCAGGTACGTGGGGAGATTCTTGCCTTTTGGGCGGTCTGACGTCTTCTGCCACCATTCAGTGGGTGTTCTATAGGAGCAGTTCCACGTGTAGATGTATTTCTGATGTATCTGTGGGGAGGAAGGTGATCTCTGCCTCTTACTACTCTGCCGTCTTGCTCCCAGCCTCAATTTCAGCTTTTTAAGTTTCCACATATGAGTGCATACAGTACATATCATACAGCATTTGTCTTTGTCTGAATTACTTCCCTTAATAAAATGCCCTAGTGATACATCCATGTTTTGAAAATAGCAGGATGTCCTTCTTTCTCATGGCTGAATAATATTCCATTATATATGTATCACATCTTCTTTATCCATTCAACTACTGTTGGACACATGGGGTGTTTCCATGTCTTGGCTATTGTGAATAATGCTGCGATAAGCATGAGAATACAGATATTTTTTCCATATATAAGAATGCAAATGGATTGACATTGGATCTGGGCCTGAAAGGATAAGAAGGATTTGGAATACAAAAAAGGAATAAATAGTCAGCATCGTTAGGTAATCTACACAAATACAAAGAAGATATGAAACTAGAGGACTCTGAAGTATATGAAAATAGCCACCTCAGGAAAACATTACCAATATAAAAATCAGCTGTGATACTAAGTTGCATTTGATGACTTATTAAATAGAAATTGGGTAGTAAGATTTGCCGGTAGTCTTGTTCTCTGTACCCACATGGATCTGGGATAATTTTCCAGATTGTTATGAACCACGTGGAACATGCTGGAAGCACACAATTCCCCGGGGCCTCACTGTGTCCAGGCCCCCCCCCAAGTCACCTGCCCTCCACCCTCTACCGTGTGCTCCAGGCTTCCCTGCACTTTCAGGGCAGTTCTGTTGGGGCAGCTCCACCGGCTCATGCACGAATTCAGCGTTGTGTAGTCAGCTTTGCTGTGGGAACTGACAGCCCTAAAAATCTCAGTGGCTTCCACCAACAAACATGTTATATGATGCCTGCATGTTGGTTACAGGTCTCCTGGGATCCAGGATCCAGGCTGAAGGAGACGCCTCCTCGTGGGCAATGCTATGCTGCTGGGAGAGGGAAAGCTTTGTGTATACCTGGCACTCTGCCCCTGCTCTTCTCATTCTATCAGCAGGTAGTCGTTATGGGGCAGGAAACTGTTCCCACTTGTGGGGATGCTGACCTGACCTGGGAATGGGGAGGAGAGCTGGGAATGATGACAAAGTCCACCACAGCTTGAGGCCACTTTCTCACTGAACGAATCCTCACCCAGTGGTCCCAATTTGAAAGATGTGGCAGAGTTTCTCTCTTGGAATCCTAATTCCTCTCTGATAGATGTTGCTGTTCTCTTGCCAAGTTCCTGTCAAGAGGTCTGAACCTCTGACCCTAAGCTCAGTGACTCCAGCTCCTCCTCCATAGCCTCTCTTCTGGCTGACATCCCCGTGCAGACTTCTTGCCTGGAGTGCTGAGCCTTTCAACATCCTAATTGCTTATCCCAGGCTCCAACTGCTTTTGGAGAAACCCTATAAAAGGGTATCAGATCCTCTCCCCAACTCAGCACTCCATCACAGTGTTAGGCTACCACGTATTGATTTCTCTCTGGATAAAGGATGTTCTGCTCAGTAGATTGGACTTCCTCCAGCAGTGACAGCTGGACCACTGCTCTTGTGTCCTCATACCTGCCCCCTCTCAGCTACTGACCGACCGACCTCATCCTTCAGAGGCAACTGATCCATGACAGCTGAGGAATGAATGACGACACACTGCTTTGCTTCTTGACTTGTCAAGGAACTTTCTGACTACTAATTTTGTGTAGCAGGTTTGACTTTTAATCCACATCTTCAGGTGTGTATGAAATAAAACTTGTATATGGCTTTTGGTACCCATGACCTGGAGCTGAAATTGCCAGGTCGTAGGGATGTACTTTTGTTCAAACTTGGCATACTACAAAATAGTTTTCCAATGTGGTGGTGCCAATTTATACTTGCACCAGCAATAGAATGCAGTTCCTGACAGCCTTGAAATAATGATGGGTATGTAGTGTTGTCTCTTGGTTGTTTTAATGTACATTTCCTGCTGACTAATGATGTTGAGCAACTTTTTATATAAACATCGATCATTCAAAAACCTCCCTTTTGAGAAGCGCTTGCTCAAATGTCTTCCCAATTTTTTAAACGAGTCTTTTTCTTACTGATGTGTACAAGCACATTATATAATATAGAGAGGGGGACCTTTCTCTGCTGTGTGTGTCTGACATATTTTCTCCTAGGCTGTGACTTACATTTTCATTATTATTGATGAAATTATTATTATTATTATTGATCACTATTTCAGTGAAGATATGTTCACAATTTTAATGTAATCTGATTCATCAACCTTCTTATATTTTTAAGCTTTTTGTAGAGTGTTTAAGAAACCTTTTCCTACACCAAGATCATTAATATACCCCATTAGAATATATTCTAACATTTTTATTGTTTACCTTTCACATGTAGATTCAAAATCCACATAGCCATTGTTTTGTGTGTGTGTGTATGGTGTGAAGTAAAGATCAATTTTTGTTTTTTTCTTCATGAATCTCCAGTTGGTTCATCACCATGATTAAAAGACCTGTTATTTCTTCATTGCTCTGCAATGCCACATCCATCCCAATTAAATGTATGTATGACTACTTTTGTACTTTTATTATGTTCTGTTAGTCTGCTTGTCTGTACTTTTGTCCCTACCATATTATCCTACTTATCATTGCCACTCTTCATATTCAATATTGACTTGTTTATTCATGAGCATTTGAATTTCCTGTAAGTTTTACATTTAGCTTACCAAATTTCACAAAGTTAGCTAGCAAACAGTTTGTTACGATTCCATCAAATCAATATATCAATTTTGAAAGAATTGATTTCTTTATAAAATTTCATAGTCAATTCTTCTGATTCATGAACACACACATTTTATAGTTTATAATTTTAAGTGTGGGGGTTCTGCCCATTTGGTTTTTATTGACTTCTTGATATTCTAGTTTTTGATACTGGTTTTAACTGGAATCTATTTAAAATTTTATTTCATAATTATTACTAATTAAAAATACATTTAAGTTTTTTGTATTGACCTTGCTTTTAGCAATTTTGCTAAATATATATCTGTAGATTCTTTGGGGTTTTTTATATATACAATTATGTTCTCTAGAAATAATAAAAGCTTTATTAATACCTCATCCCAAACTTACAGATGATACACATTTTACTTTGGGAATAATTTTAGATTTACAGAAAGGTTGCAAACATAGTATAGACTATTCAGCTTCCCTAAAGTTAACATCTTTTATAACCATGGTACGTTTGTCAACAATATATTGCTGTTAACTAAAATCCAGAGTTTATTCAGATCCCCCAGTTTTTATACTAGCACACTTTTTCTGTTCCCAGAGCCAATCCAGGGTGCCCTATTGTGTTCCATCACATGTTTCCTTGATGTCCTTGGTCTAAGACAGTGCCTCAGTCTTTCACTGTCTTCATGACCTTGATAGTTTTGAGGGGTGCTGGCCAGGTATTTAGTAGAATGTTACTCAATCTGGATTTGTCTGTATTTTTTTTTCATGGTTAGATTGGGGTTATGAGGTTTTGGAAAGAATGTCACAGAGGTTAAGTTCCCTCTTCATCACAGCATATCAGGGGCACACACTAGCAACATGACCTACCGTGGGTGATGTGCTTTGACCATTTGGTTAAGGTACTGTTTGCTAGGTTTCTCTGCTGCAGCGGTACTCCTTCTCCCCTTTCAATGCTCTATGCTTTGGACATGAGTCACTGAGTCCAGTCCACACCCAATGTGGAGGACAGGATGGGCATTATGTTCCCTTACTGGAGGAGACAGTAAGTATATTATTTGGAATATTTCTGTAAAGATTTGTCCTTTCTCTCTCTCTATTCTCTGGAATTTTTTTTAATAGTGTTTTTTCTCAAATTTTTGGTGAAATTTATTAGTGATTAAATTTGGACCCGGGTTTTTTTGTGACAAAGCATTCAATTACAGATTCAACTTCATTAATAATTATAAGATTGTGAAGATTTTCAATTTCTTTTGGATTGACTTTAATAAATTATATTTTCTAAGAATTTGTCTGTTTTTCAAAATTTTG